>NC_134111.1:10248203-10552187 GCF_040939455.1 Microcebus murinus
AGCAGGGCTGAATTTGGACCTGTGTCTGGAGACCCCTGGCCCACCCCGGCCCCCTTAATTTATCAAGCAGAACCAGACCCAGGGTGGAGAAGTGAATTAGGTGCCAGCCACCTGGTTATTTCTTTAAATTATATAATTTAAATTCTCCTTTAGCTATATACCCCAGCTGACTCAAACACAGATGTCCCCACTTCCCTGCATGGCATTCTTCTCTCCACCAGCAGCACAAGGAGAGAGAGGAGGAGAGGGAGAGACAGAATATATACATTGAGCATCTACTAAATGTTCCAGGTCCTGTGTCTCTATTATCGCCCCTCTACCCTGAAGAGCAGATATTATTATTTCCGTTTTACAGATGAGAAAACATAGATTCAGAGAGGCTGAGTCATTTGGTCAAGGACACACAGCCAGTTGAATGAGAGATGGGAATCCGGTACTGCTAGACAGCTCCTTAAAGGCAAGAGCCCCACATGAGCCATGGGGCAACTCCAGGGCCTGGTTCTAAGTGGCTTGCAGAGCATTTATTTATTTGTTTTTTGCTACTTTGCACCAGACAATAAAAGACTGAAAGGCTTTAAGAATCAGTGGGCCAGCCTGAGCACGAGTGAGACCCCATCTCCACTAAAAATAGAAAAATTAGCCAGGCAAGGTGTCATGCTCCTGTAGTCCTAGCTACTCGGGAGGCTGAGGCAGGAGGATCACTTGAGCCCAGGAGTTTGAGGTTGCAGTGAGCTATGATGACACCACTGAACTCTACTCATGGCGACGGAGCAATACTCAAAAAAAGAAAAAAATTCAAGGGGCCTGGGCTGTACAATACAGTGGTCCTCATTATGTGGGGGACAACGTTCCAAGACACCCCCGTAGATGCCAGAAACTGGAAAGTACCAAACCTACACTCACTGTGTTTGTTCCTGCACCTACATACCTACGACAAAGTCACATTTATAAACCAGGCACAGCACTCTTGTGCTCTGGGGCCACTGTTCAGTCAAGGGCGGCTTGAACACATGCACTGCGGTGTGGCAGCACTCTGAGATAACCCAGGTGACACGGGCAGAGCCTGCTCTGTGTGGAGACACTGACAAAAGGAGGATGCCGTCCCAGGCGGATGGAGCGAGATTTCATCACGCTACTCAGAACAATGTGCAACTGAACACTTACAGATTGTTTATTTCTGGACCAAAGGTAACTAAAAACTTGAAAAGTAAAACCTCAGATAAGGGGAAACGACTGTATTCATTCCTTCAACCTAGCGATTCTGTTTCTGAGAACCTACCCTAAAGAAGGCATTGGAGGCCGGGCGCGGTGGCTCACGCCTGTAATCCTAGCACTCTGGGAGGCCAAGGCGGGTGGATCGCTCAAGGTCAGGAGTTCGAAACCAGCCTGAGCAAGAGTGAGACCCCATCTCTACTAAAAATAGAAAGAAATTAATTGGCTAACTAAAATATATATAGAAAAAATTAGCTGGGCATGGTGGCGCATGCCTGTAGTCCCAGCTACTAAGGAGGCTGAGGCAGAAGGATTGCTCGAGCCCAGGAGTTTGTGGTTGCTGTGAGCTAGGCTGATGCCACGGCACTCTAGCCCGGGCAACAGAGTGAGACTCTGACTCAAAACAAAAAAAAAAAAAAAAAAAGAAGGCATCAGAATGCAAAAGAAGCTGTGTGTAAGAAAGACCAGTCTCCTTCTCACAGAAAAGAACAGCAATAACTCAAGCACACAATAAGGGAATAGGTGAGTGAGTGTTGGACAACCCTGATGTAATACTTCCTGGCCATTAAAAGGATGCTAATGTGTTTATAGGAGTCTGAGGAATGTTTCCATCTGTGGTATTTCATCATCTTTAAGATGATTAGAAGACATGGCACTACTTCACACACTGCAAAGGAAGAAGAAAAGTACCAAGGGTGGGTTATCTACTGAGAGACATCTAGGTAAAGTGGAGACCCCAGAGGGCTATTCCTCTGGTGTAACAATAAACAGCCCCATCAGGCAGAGGCAGCGAGGAACTCTCGGGGCCTCAACCACAGCCTGGGTGCAGGGAGGGAACAAAACCACCCCCGAGAACGGGGACAAGCCAGTCTTCAGGGTGGTTTGAGTCTGAATTTGCACTGA
The DNA here is from genome assembly GCF_040939455.1 of Microcebus murinus. Lineage (NCBI taxonomy): Eukaryota > Metazoa > Chordata > Mammalia > Primates > Cheirogaleidae > Microcebus > Microcebus murinus. The sequence goes on from NC_134111.1 coordinate 10,250,319, forward strand.
AAGATGGTCTGAAAACACTTCAAGCAAATGCTGTAGCTGAACTTAAATTTAAAGTCATCTCAAATTGGCAGTGCCCAGGTGACTGCCAGCAGCAAGCACGACCCCTCTGGAAGAGCTGAGCATCAGCACAGGGGACAGTGCCTGTAAAACCCCATCCACTGTGCGGTGCACGACCCAGAGATGTTAAAATGTGAAAAGAAGCAAGTTTTAGCATTAATGTTAAGCAAAAAAGCAGAATAAAATGGTATACGGATAAGGACATCTCTTTGCAGAGTAGACCAACCGGAAGGAAAAGCACAGTAAATGTTCTCAGTGATGTTATTTCTTTCTTTAAATGATTCTATATTTTTCAGATTGTTTCTAAAGTGACCACATAATAAACAAGAGAAATGAAACAGGGTGATGCAGGTAGGGAATGACATTAGGTGGGGCAGTAAGGGAGGGCATCCCAGAGGAGGTGACATTTGAAGTGAGATGGGGTCAGCATAAGAGAAGCCATGGAAAGAGTTCACTGCTGCACCTGAGTCCAGGACAGGGCCCAGGACACAAGGGAGATGCTTGGTATTTAATTGCTAACTTAATACGTGAGTTAAGGAATGAATGCATCTAGAAAAAGCTGCTAAAACACAACCCTAAGTCTCCAGGGTTCCCAACCAGAGTCTGGCTCTGCAGGGGGGGTCATTCTGACCGGACTGAGCCCATGAACAGGGCGGAGATATGAGCTGCGCCAACAGCAGGGCTCTGCAGAAAGTCTGCAGCTGTGGGTTTAGCAGTGACCCACAGTGACCCCAGCAGTGACCCACAGATGCAGTGCTTTGGAACTCTGAGCCCAGTACAAACACAAGAAGCTGCTGTGCTCTGGGAGGTCCTCATGTGAGCCCCGGGACACCTCCCTGCAAACCTGACACCTGTTGGCTTTAGACAAGCTAATTTGTCTCATGAAGTTGATTGTGCTCTGCTGCTCAGGCCGGGGGGGGGGGGGGGGGGGGGAAGATGCCACATCAGCTCCAACCATCCTGCCCGTCTGCACTTTCCCGGATTCATTTACAGGCCGGTGTCAGCCTATTACTAACCTTAATTCCATCTGCAAAGTCCTTAGACTTCTGCTCAGTACCAGTGGCTGGCCCAGCTCAGCTCTGCCACCCTGCACAAGGAGACAGCCTGGCTCTGCAGGGAGAGACAGCCTTTGCTCAGTGCCCTCCACATGCAGAGCAGGGGGACAGTGCCGGGTTCCTAGGTCACCCTTGGTGACATCTGGGTGTGCTCCCACTCAGAGCAGCTGGGACCTGGCAGCTGGCCTGTGCTGGAAACTGTAGGTACAGAGATGCAACAGGGGTCCCTGCCCTCGGGAAAGTCACAGTGGGCTGGCACAGCCAGACGAGCAAGCAGGATGACAATACTCTATGGTACCCAAGAGAGGGGACATCCAATCTGCTGCTGAGAGAGGGTAACAACAGCCACCACTGGGACAGGTAGCAGAGCACATTCCAGGTTCTCACACATTGTTTGTTTTGCCCTCACAGTTTGGGAGGTTATCTCTATTTCACAGATGGGGAACACGGACTCGAGCTTGGATTTGTACCTGGCCTGGGGACTCCAGAGTCCATGCCCACGGGTGCTACCTCACTGGGTGTGTGTGAGTGTGCTGGCAATGGGGGAGCCAGGGGGGCGGGAGGAGGCTGTCGTGGGTAAAGGTAAGCGTGTGTTCCACCTACAGACAGCGCTGAGGTGATGGCGGGCACTGAGGCTGACACAAGGGCCAGGTGGGCTGTGGCTTCCTTGTGAAGAAGCTGATGTGAGCAAATCTGCAAACCAGTCTGAAAGGGAAAACTTCCCTGGGCTTCCTATACAGGTCATGCCCCTGCCCCAGGCCAGCCCCTCAGAGGACATTCAGCAAAGGATCCTGTCTCCTGTGGCCAGGGCACCAGGGAGGAATCCTGACTCCTGCCAGGTCCCAGCTGCTCTGAGTGGGAGCACACCCAGATGTCACCAAGGGTGACCTAGGAACCCAGAACTGTCCCCCTGCTCTGCATGTGGAGGGAACCGAGCAAAGGCTCTCTCTCCCTGCAGAGCCAGGCTGTCTCCTTGCGCAGGGTGGCAGAGCTGAGCTGCGCCAGCCGCTGGTACTGAGCAGAAGTCTAAGGACTTTGCAGATGGAATTGAGGTTAGTAATAGGCTGACCTTAAAATGGAGAAATTACCCTGGGTTATCTGGGTGGGTCCACTGTAATCACATGAGCCCCTAAAAAGAAGAAGGCAGACAGAGGTGCAGAAGGAAAGAGACTGCACTCAACCCACATGGGTGGCTGTGAAGGGTCTCACTCAACAGAAAACACAGGGAGCCGGGAATGAACCCCGGCTGACGGCAGGAAAGGAAGCAGGGATCTCAGTACAACAACTCCGTGGAACTGAATTCTGCCAACACAGAACCTGGAAGCAGGTTCACCACCCTGGGAGCACCAATACCTAGAGTTTGTCCCGTGAGACTCAAGCAGAGAATCAGCCAAGCCCTCCCCTGCCCAGGCTTTTGACCCACTTTGGAACAGGCCAGCTTTGTCCTGCCTGGACAGGAGGTACACCACTGCACTGTGAAAGGACACCCCGAGACCCCCTTCATGGATGGAGAGAACCATGCCCTTGTCCCAAACAAGGAACTCTAGAGATTAGGAAACACGCTCCAAACTCCTATCTTTGCCACAAAGCTGGCAGCAGAGGCCTGGAGGTCACCTAGCTATGGAGGAGAGTAGAGAGGGTTTCTGACTGTTCTAACAGGGTCCAGAGGACTTGGCTCTGCCACCACATCCCTGGGGCTACCAGCAGGCCCCTCCCCTCCACGGGCTCTACTTTCTTCAGTGTGGTGATATTAACTACTTACATTTCTCTAAATGCAAAGTGCAAAGATCCATGTATTGATTCACCTAATTGATTCACTCAAACCAATCCTATGTGCTTTTATTAGCCCATTTCACAGATGAAGAAGTTGGACTGGCCTAGGGAGGTTTTCATTTTAGAAAACTTTGTTTTAGCTGACAAATGCTTAAGAAAATAGTACAATCCCATTCTGAAGAATCATGGTATATATATAAAGAAATAGTACAAAAAAGACCAATATGCAAAAAAGACAGAGTAGAGCAACTCTGGCTATGGGAGGAGGGCTGAGGAAGAGAGGCTAGAGCCCCACTTAGCTAAGGCTCTCCCGACAGCGACTCCAAGGGGCTCTTCAGAAACAAGAGACCCTGAAGACGCATCTATGAAATCACTGTTCAGGGTTGCCCCTGAGGACTGGTGAACTCACTCAGCTGAAGTCCTTCCCCAGGGCCACCCGATTGCCTTTGGCTGGGGTGAAGTTGTGGGGAGATCTTTGACCGCTGGGACTGTCCACCGCATACACGCTTCATGTACACCTGTTGATGCCACCATGTCTGGGAAAGCCAGCTCCTGCATCTGGACTGTGGCCCCCACTTTCCTCCAGATGGGCAGGAGGAGCTGTGAGGGAGGAAGGTCGGAGGGCCACCAGCTTCTCTTGGGAAGCTCTTCCTTGATACCCGTGAAGACTCTGACAGCTGAAGCGTTCCTCTGATGGCCTCTCCCCATGTGACCTGTGTGACAGCATCCTACACCCACTTCAGGGAACTGGACTAGGTGAGCGGCGGGGGCTGACAGGCAGGAAGGAGAAGCAACCAGGGCTCTGCTGAGCAGAGGGGTGTGGAAAAGAATGGTCTGCCACCTGGTGAGAGAGAGAGAAAAGAATGGTCTGCCACCTGGTGCTCCAAATCACAGACCTGCTGCAGCCTTACTGGCCCTCAGAGACCACCCAGGCCAGACTCCAACTTCACAGACCACAAAACTGAAGCCCAGAGAGAAAACAGGTGAATTTGTCTGGGTTTCTCAGCTGGTGGGTGGCAGGGACTAGACTGGAACCCAGATTTCTTGACCTGTAGTCCAGTACCCTTTTCCTAACATTGTTCTTTGAGAATAAGACTGACATATGGCCAAATAAATAAAAATGAGGATTGCATACTTGTATCTGAGTCCCAATTCTGCTGCTAACCTGACAGATAACCTGGGCACCCCCTCTCTGGGTCTAGTTTCCTCACGTGCTTCCAGGGACATTGTCTAGGGGCCTTGTCGGGTCTGACACCCTCGCCCCCCCACCAGCACCTGCCGTCCAAAGGGACAGGTATAAGACCACCGCTGCCGGCTAGGCACTGCGTACAGCCACTTCGCAAACAGCCGGTGAACTGTCCTTTGTCCTGGCCCCCATCCTACTCCAGTCACTGGCTCCACACGCGGGCCTCTGGGGCCAGGGACAAACCCGCCGCCTCACTCGCACGCGCACGTACACACAGGCCCGCGCGGGCCACACCGGTCCGCACAGATGCACATCCGCCCGGGCATTCACACGGTTACCGGCACCTGCCCCCTCGCTCACTAACCCCTCGCTCTCACTCGCCCCGCACCCGCCTCTGCTCGTGCGCACGCCGTTCCCGACACCGCGCGCCGGGCGGAGGAGCCGCACCGCGGGAGCCGGGGCCCCTGACAGGTTCCCGGAAAGCCGCGGCGAGCACCGCCCGCGCAGACGGCCCCGCCCCGCCCCGCCTGGTCGAGGCCCCGCCCCACCTCGGCCCCGCCCCGCCCCGTCGAGGCCCCGCCCCTCCGCGGGCCCCGCCCCGCCGGCCCCGGAGGATGTGAGCTCACTCCCGCCTCCATGTTCTCGGCGCCGCCTGGAAGCGTCCGCCCGAGGTCGCGGCCCGCTCACTGCCAACTGGCCGGTGGGAGTCGGCGGCTCCCCAGGCCCTTTCCCGGCGCCACACGCAGGCGGTGCCTCCCTGATGGGCGCGGCATGAAGGCGGGCGGCGCTGGGCCCCAGCTGGGCGGTGGCGGGGCCGAGGCAGCAACCCGCTCGTAGACGCCGCGCCGCGCCGGGCCCGCGCACGCCGCTGCCCAGCGCGCTTCCGGCCGGGCCACGTGACCGCGCGCGCACGTGCTGCGGCCCCTCCGCGCCGGCTCGGAGCCTCCTCCCGGCCGCCCCGGCAGATGTCCACCTAGAGCCGGCGCAGGCCGGGCGGGGAGCGGCGGGGACTGGGCGCCGTGCGGCCGGAGGAGCAGGCCCGGCTAGCGGCCGGCGGCCTCCGCCATGAACCCCAGGGGCCTGTTCCAGGACTTCAACCCCAGTAAGTTCCTTATCTACGCCTGCCTGCTGCTCTTCTCGGTGCTGCTGCCCCTCCGTCTGGACGGCATCCTCCAGTGGAGCTACTGGGCCGTCTTCGCCCCCATATGGCTCTGGAAGCTCCTGGTCATCGCGGGCGCCTCCGTGGGCGCGGGCGTCTGGGCCCGAAACCCCCGCTACCGCACCGAGGGGGAGGCCTGCGTGGAGTTCAAAGCCATGCTGATCGCCGTCGGCATCCACCTGCTGCTGCTCATGTTCGAAGTCCTGGTCTGCGACAGGGTGGAGAGGGGGACCCACTTCTGGCTGCTGGTCTTCATGCCACTCTTCTTCGTGTCACCCGTGTCCGTGGCCGCCTGCGTCTGGGGCTTCCGGCACGACAGGTCGCTGGAGCTGGAGATCTTGTGTTCCGTCAACATCCTGCAGTTCATCTTCATCGCCCTGCGGCTGGACAGGATCATTCACTGGCCCTGGCTAGTGGTGTTCGTGCCCTTGTGGATCCTCATGTCGTTCCTTTGCCTGGTTGTCCTCTATTACATCGTCTGGTCCCTCCTATTTCTGCGCTCCCTGGATGTGGTTGCGGAACAGCGAAGAACACACGTGACCATGGCCATCAGCTGGATAATGATCGTCGTGCCCCTGCTCACTTTTGAGGTCCTGCTGGTTCACAGATTGGATGGCCACAACACATTCTCGTACATCTCCGTCTTTGTCCCCCTTTGGCTTTCGTTAATAACTTTAATGGCCACAACGTTTAGGCGAAAGGGGGGCAACCATTGGTGGTTTGGGATTCGCAGGGATTTCTGTCAGTTTCTGCTTGAAATTTTCCCATTTTTAAGAGAATACGGGAACATTTCATATGATCTCCATCATGAAGATAGTGAAGATGCTGAGGAAACATCTGTTCCAGAAGCTCCGAAAATTGCTCCAATGTTTGGAAAGAAGGCCAGGGTAGTCGTAACCCAGAGCCCTGGAAAATATGTTCCCCCACCCCCCAAGTTAAATATTGATATGCCAGATTAAACTCCCCTTCCAGAGTGGCCCACCAACACGGCACAAACTCCATCTTGCTTTGCTTCTTTGCTCATCCATCCCAAACCTGGAACTGAAAATGTGCTCCAAACACCGCGTCTCCTGCCTCATTTGAAATTGATGCCTGTCAGTATGCACCATAGATAGAGGAGGTTATTTTAATATGTGGTTGTGTGTGGTGTGTAGGTGTGTGAGAGAACTTGCGTTCCAGGTTGATGCTTTCAGATCTAGCTGGGAGCAGTAAGTTGACTTGTTTTAGTAGGTCCTGAAAAGGAATAACTACACAGCTGTTTAAGTGCTATTATACCTATCAAAAGTATTGTTTTAAAAAGTATTTTTATACACTGCTAGTCTAAAATTGCATTTCAGATTGTACCCGTTTGACATACAGCAAATGTAAAGAATTCTCTTTCCTGGCACTTGTTTATGTACCGCATAGTTTTTTTTTTTAGTGTTCCTACTGTTAAAAGAGTTTTTCTTTCGGCTTTGCTGATACTGGTCTTTAAAATTCTAATAGGTGAATTTTTCTAATGGAGTGAATCCATGCATATATAGTATTTATATGAATATTTTAGCAGTGTGATATGTTAAATTCTAGTTCTCTGCAGTATAATGTATTATGTTAAAGTATTTTTTAAGTTTATATTCAAAGATATTTGTCTGTTGCAGATGTCCTTAAAGACTGCATAAAATAGTAATATGTACACAGAAACATGTCATCCTGTCAACGTACTAGGCGTGAATATAGGGATTGAGAATCCATGAATCTTAATATTCAAGTGTTAGAAAATGGAGGTCTGTGCCATTGTAAGGTCTCTCATAGTACCTATTGGAGGAGCCACCACCTTTTGGGAACAAGTGACATGCTCCAGTGTTGTACTAGGTCATAAAGTGACCCAGTCATTTAGCATGCTGAATTTTTCATGCAGGTAGTAACATCTCTTCAGAAACAACCAGAATAAGCAACAAGTGATTTGTCCATTTTTAAGACTCTTAGAATATTAGTTGGCCATAATTTAAAGCATTACTTGCCATTGGAAAGCTGGAGAGAGTGGCCTTAACCAAAAGTGGCCAGCAGGATCAGGTTTTGTTTTTAAACTCCAGACTTTGCTCTGTCAGCAGCAGCTTGGTAGATAAGTACAATGTTTCTTTAGGTTCTGGTAATATACCAGGGGATCAGTAGGGCAAAAGCCAGGTCCTACAAGAGTGATGTTCTTCTGACCAAAAATAAATAAATACTTCCAAAAGGAGGTTAAAATAAAAAAGAATTATTGATATTATTACTGTGGAGAAGACTCCAGGGAATTCACTTTTATTATTAGCAACTTAAGAAAGTGATCTGAACTGGGCTTCATACCCTTTGCCCTGGCCATGAGGCAAACCTGTTCAGTTTGGAGAAAAAGAAAAACATAATCCTAAATTCACCATTTTTGCCCTGTTTAGAACATGTTAAAATAGCATACTCAGTACACATGCTAGCAGCAAAAGCTAGCCCTGGGTACTGAGTGCCTGAAGGCGCCAGGGCGCCACAGCTCAGTTTTAATCAGCCGGGACTGAGCTCAACTCTGTTTCACACACACTGGCAGCACTGAGCAGCAGCAGATGTAACATTTTATAAACTAAGATTCATTCATTCATTAATTTTTCAACAAATATTTACTGAGGACCCTCCCCGAGCCAGGCACAGTGTGAGGCAGCAGGGATACCGTGGAGAGTAGTTCAGATGTGGCCCCCACCTACCGGAGTACATCTGAAGGTGGCAAGTGTGCACACCTCCCCGTGACCTGAGAAGATGGTGCTGCTCTGTGTGCCTGCCCAGAGCAGCTTATGCAAAACGCACAGAAGGATGCTGCCAGCCTCAGGGTGATAGAACTTCAGGCCGATCTCTGTTTTCAGGAGCCCAGTGCCCCGCCATCTCTCCACTCCCAAAGAGTATCTCAAAGACATGGGCTTATACCCTTCATGGAGATCAAGGGGCGGAGGAGCAGGCAGTGTTGTAGCTTTGGGGGTGCAGGTGGATCACGGGCCCCTCCTGGCTGCAGTTTTCAGGCTATGGTGCAATCGCCCAACCCTGATGGGTCCCTCACATCCACCCAGCCCCTCTCATTTTGCCCTCAAGGTGTCTGGTGTGGGAGAGCTTACAGCTGATGTGCTAACAAGCTTTCTCCCCCAGGTAGGCCAGCCCCTGTTGGGCCTCTCTCCTGCCTGCCAGGTAGGCCAGCCCCTGTTGGGCCTCTCTCCTGCCTCAAGACCATCGGGTAGTAAGATGTTTGATCTGTGAAGTTGATAGCACCTCCGTTATGCCAGGGGATTTACCTACTTGCGATGCGCCTCAGTGACTATCCCTGATGTTTAGCACCTGTCAAATCCTGTAACTCTAGTTGCTCCTGTGAAATAACGGATCAGTCAGCTTTTGCTGTGAAACTCTCAGAAATCTCAGAGGCCTACAACTGCAGATTCTTTCTCAGGTCTACATGTTGGCTTCTGGGTTACACATCCTGGCCTGGGCCAGGATCCAGTCTAGTTCTGCTCTGTGACATGTACCATGTTCTGGGGCCCTGGCTGAAGGAGCCCCACTCCCTGGGCCATGTTCTTTCTCGTGGCAGAAGCACAGAGGCCTCACCAAACCCTGCGAGCACAAAAATAGCCCCTGCTCACCTTCTGTTGGCCAGAGCACATGCCCATGCTGGGCCTCTGTGGGGCAAGGCAGTACGTGCCCAAGGAATGACAGCAGTCTGCCTGGGCAGTCGGCTCTTGAATTTAAAATGTTACAGGATCGTTCTAAAGGAATTATAACATTTGTGGTAGAGCATGAGTAACTTTCCCCATTTTATAAACATTCTTTAATTTTAAAAAGTTGTTTCCACTAGGAGGAATCTGCTGGGAGCTGGGGCGAGATGAGGAAGAGGGCGTTCAGGCCCCTCGGTGGACAGCGGTGAGGCCCTGCAGGCCGGCGGGAGGGGAGCACTGCCGTCCCAGGGCTTCTCCACGGGCCTGGCGGGGCACAGGGAGACCAGCTGGGTGGGAGGCGCTGGGCACAAGGAAGCAACTGTCCTGCCAGCCCTCTCCAGGGCTCTGACCCAGCAAAGGACGCCGTCGGGACACAAGTAGCTCCCAGACGGCCGGGAGGCTGGGCTCCAGCTCGGCCTGTGCACAGGGCTCCAGAAAGTCGTGCTGCTGCAAACCCAGTGAAGGCTGTACCTCAGGGACCACTTGGTGAGGATGCTGCAGCTGCTGCCACCATCACTGGCCCCGTGACATTGCCAACCACAGGAGGCCACTAGTGTCATCCCTGCTGCCATGAGTAATTCCTCTTCCTTGAGCTCTGCCACAAGCTCAAGACTGAAGTAGTAGGAAGGAGGATATGATTGGGCAAGCCTTGGGTATGCGCCCATTCTGCAGCTTCCAGAACGTGAGGGGAGAGGCTATCTGGCTCCTTTACTGTAGAAGAAGGCAGGACTCTGCCAAAACTCAATAGGGGATTGCCCAAAAAGGAAGGGTGTTCAGATGCTGGGTAACCAAAGATGATAGCCAAAGCCCACTTCACTACAGTCATGGGGGTCTGGTGCACACCCTTCCTCCCATGCACACACCTCAGAAAGGTCTGCCACCTGATACAGCCGTGTCTAGTAATAACAGTGTCTTCTCACTTCCCTAAGAGAAAAGAGAGGCCATCAGAGCACTTCATCAGTTACCCCTTCCAACTCTTCGTCTAAGATATTCAGAGGGGTCTCTTCCTCTAGTCTTGACTTGGTCCTCTATATATTCTAGAATGTATGGATTTAAGTCAGCTGCCACTCCATGCCCTGAGGGTCCAAAGACCCTCAGGGGTCCATGAGGTCTCCCTTTCTGTGTACATCTAGGGCCGGGAGTGGGAGGCTGATTTTCTTCAGCCAAGATACTACCCTGCAACAGACTGAATACGACAGTGCAGCTCCCGCAATGCAAGAATGCAAAGCAATGCCACTCTTCTACTGACTAGATTTTTATTTTGGAAAATATGGTTGTTTTTCACTTTAAAAAGTTAACATGTAATGTATTTAAATGTTTTAAAATGAATGAATAAATATTTTTCAAAGTTATTGGCTTTAATTTCTACTGTGTTAATGCTAAACAAAACTCATCCAATTGTTTTTAAGAGTGTAAAGGGACAGGACCCAGTGGCTCACACCTGTAATCCCAGCACTTTGAGAGGCTGAGGTGGGAGGATGCTTGAGCCCAGGAGTTTGGGACCAGTCTGGGCAACAAGGCAAGACCCTGTCTCTACCAAAAAAAAAAAAAAATTAGTCTGCTTGGTGGCACACACCTGTGGTCCCACCTGCTTGGGAGCTTGAGGCAGGGAGACCACTTGAACTCAGAAGTTCAAGCCTGCAGTGAGCTATGATAGCACCATTGCACTCCAGCCTGGGTGACAGAGCAAGACTCTGTCTTAAAAGGGGGTGGGGGGTAGAGGAAGTGTAAAGAGGTCCTGTGAATAAAATTTGAGAACTGCTATCTTTTATTATCATGGGGGAAAGAGAGAAGAAGAGAAATAAAAGTTGAGAGAAATGTAGTAAAATCTGGGCCAGGCGTGGTGGCATGCACCTGCAGTCCCAGCTACTCAGGAGGCTGAGGCCAGAGGATTGCTTAAGCCCAGGAGTTCAAGGCTGTAGTGATCTATGATGACACCACTGCACTCTAGCCTGGGTGACAGAGTGAGACCCTGTCTCTAAATAAATTTTTTTAATAAATAATCTTTTAAAGTAAAAAATAATTTTTAATTAAGTAAAAAAATATATGTAAATAAATCTGTGTGACATAGCAAGGAGGAAAAATAGAGACAACTGTCCTTGTTCCTGAAACAGACCCCAGGATGGCTTCTCTCCTCTACTGGTGTCCTTTGTCCTAGCTGGGCTACTTACCCAGCAGGGTGGCTCACTCAGAAGGGGCCCAAGCCCTCTGCTGGTGCCGCTGCCGGCCCATTTCATCCCACCTAGACCCGGAGCCTCGGGGCCGTTTCCCCTGTGGGCCTGCCCAAGCGCAGGGCAGGGAGTTTGTGTTTGCTGGGGCCTTGATCCTGACTAACAAAGGGAAACGGATGGACAGTCACACCTGAAGCTCACAGGCCACTTTCTCTCCATTTTCAGGAAGTCCTGTTTGTTAAACAGCGTCACTGTGGCAGGGAGAGTGGAAGTGGGTTTTGAACCGTTCACCGCAGCAGCTCCGAGCTCTTGTTCCCCTCCCGGGCCCTCTGACGTGCTCCTCCCGTGTGCCATCACACGCCTGTGCGGTGTGGCCACGCTTGCGCCCTCCAAGCCGGGGCCACAGCTTCCATCGGGAGCATCAGCAGCACCCCGGTGTGGGGGCGTGGACCATACATGCTGTGGCATCTCTCATCCCCCACCTCCAGCCCCCACTGGTCCCCTCACAGCCTGGTCACGCGCCTGCTGCCCTCCTTCCTCTCTGCACACCAAGGCCCTTCTGCTCTGGCCATTCATGGTGGAAGTTCCAGCCCCTCCCGCTCTCCAGCGTGTGACAGGACTCCCTGGGAGGGCCCCTTGCTGTCTTGAACATCACCTAAGGCCCCTCTCTCCACTCCAGACCTGTCCTGCCCTTCTCGGTTCCAGCCCTGCTCAGCCTCCCACCCAGTCCCTGTTCCCTGCCCGGCTCTTATCCCCTTGGACGGGTCCCCTGAGCCTGGACCCCCTAGTGAACCTGACGACCAGGCTGGACTCCGCTCCAGTCCAGGGATGCCTGCTGTGACCCACAGGGGCCCTGAAAATGTCAGCCACACTCCAAGAGCTGGGGGATCAGGGATGAGCACCCCTAGACACAAGCCCCAGCCTTGGGAAGCCAAGGGTGGAGGTGCCCGGTCTGGGACATTCCCTGATGGCCACCATCCTCCCAAAAACCCTCAGGCAGAAGGCATGCCTGGAAGGAGGGCCTTGCCGGGGATGTCCCTGAGGCCCTGTTTGAGGGCCCTTAGCAAGCGAGAAGGGGGCATTTCAGAGCAGGCCGCATGGGCCACCCAGTGCCCCACGGCTGGCCGTGGGAGTGAGAAGCCCAGAAAGGAAGAAGGTGCAGGCACCACTCTCAGGAGGACCATGCCCCACACCCGCAGGTCAAGCAACAGCCAGCCAGGTGCCAAAAGGACATTGGATTAATCTGCTCGGGTTGCTGTAACAAAATATCACAGGTTGCATGCCTTAAACCAGTGGTCCCCAATCTTTTTGGCACAAAGGACCGGTTTCAAGGAAGACAATTTTTCCACAGACCGTGGCGGGGACGGGGTGGCGGGAGGAGCTGGGGCTCAGGCGGTGATGCCGGCCGTGGGGAGCGGCCCGCCTGCCACTCACCTCCTGCTGCGCTGCCCGGCTTCTAACAGGCCACAGACCAGTACGGGTCCCTGGCCCAGGGGTTGGGGACCACAGGCTAAAACAACAGACACTTATTCCTGGAAGTCAGAGACCAGGGTGCCAGCGTGGTGGTATTCCACCGAGGGCCCTCCGCCTCACTTGCAGACAGCCACCTTGCCACTGTGTCCTCCATGGTACAGCAAGAATGGGAACACGCTCTGTGGGGTCTCCTTGCAAAGAGGGCACTAAACCTACCACGCCCAAAGGCCCCACCTCCTCCTAATGCCATCACAGTGGGGGTGATGGCTTCTACGTATGAATTTGGGGGACACCATTCAGTCCACAGCACACACGAAGCACCTCTTTGGGACAAAAGTCCCAAAGGCAGGGACTAAGAGTGACATTCACGGAGCTCACATATCCCGAGCACCACACGTGCACCAGGTGTAGTGGGCCCACGGGGAATGAGACATGGCTGTCATCGCCCCTGGGAAATTGCCCGTCAGCCCCACAGTCCCCAGGCCTGCGAACCTCTGGTGTCACAAGCATGGTGACACAGATGCTGCGGGGAGGGACGGCCGCCTGAGGAGGAGGAGGCAGCAGTGGCTGAGCGTGAAGGGGCATGCCTGCTGCAGGCGCAGGTGCACAGCATGGGCAGGCCGGCCGTGGAGATGAGCAGAAAGCATCAGTGGGGATGTCTCTGGCCATCATTAATAGTGACTTAAACAACAAGGGATGTTGGGCGGGCGCTGTGGCTCACGCCTGTAATCCTAGCTCTCTGGGAGGCCGAGGCAGGCGGATTGCTCAAGGTCAGGAGTTCGAAACCAGCCTGAGCAAGAGTGAGACCCCGTCTCTACTATAAACAGAAAGAAATTAATTGGCCAACTAATATATATATAGAAAAAATTAGCCGGGCATAGTGGCGCATGCCTGTAGTCCCAGCTACTCGGGAGGCTGAGGCAGCAGAATCGTTTGAGCCCAGGAGTTTGAGGTTGCTGTGAGCTAGGCATGACGCCATGGCACTCACTCTAGCCTGGGTAACAAAGTGAGACTCTGTCTCAAAAACAAAACAAAACAAAAAAAACAACAAGGGATGTTGCCAGAAATCCAGAGTCAGATTTTGTTACAAGAAATCCGATGAACAGGGTCCCGTGTTCAGCATTCATCAGGGAAGGCAGGTCTCCCCACTTCCCACCATGCTGTCCTCCTCCTCAGCTGTTGGTGGTGTCTGCACCAGGGCCACCAGACACCAGACACAGCTGCAGGTGTCTCCTGCAGGGGAGGGGATGGCCAGTGGACAGGAGCAGTAGTTTTCTGTGTCTCTTTCTGTTAGCAGGAAGGAAAACCCTTCTCAGAGCCCCTGAGACTGTTCCCTTATTCCCACAGGGCGGGGTCAGGGCACAGGCTGCAGTGGGCAAAGGGGATACAGCCACCACGAGGGTGCGGCCTGCTGCAACCCCAGCCCTGAGCAAGTGTGGCAGGAGGGGGGCCTTCCAGGTCCTTCCATGTGGAGGGAACAGACATGGGAGGGAGAGAGTAGGTGTCTGCTCATGACTGGCCACAGAAGTGAGTGGTGACTTTTAATACCCAGAAGGCCATGGAAATTGTTGAAGGATTTAAGCAGATTTATGTTCCGAAAAACTATTCTACCATAGCAAAAAGAAAATTGGAAAGAACCTAAATGCTCAAGAATTGGAGATTAAATATATTACACATACACATGCTGGAATATTATGCAGTCTTTTAAAAAGATGTTTTACAAAGAATTTTCAGAGTCTGAGAAAACCTCAATATTGTACTAAGTCGGGGGCAGGGAGGGAAATGCATGATGAAAACGCGGTGTTAAGATATGTGCAGGAAATGAAGAAACACTTGGTTCCGTTAAAAAAAAAAAAGACATACATAGGGAAAAGTCTGGAAGAAAGTAAACCAAACCAGCACCAGTGCTTTATGTTTCTTGCTACTTTTCTGTATTTAACCATTTTTCCAAATGAGCAATCTAACTTTCACATTCAGGAAGGTGAGTAATTTCCACTTTTGACAAAGCATGAGTGAGGCAGGGCTGGTGAGAGTGGGGGAGGGGCCAGGGTAGGAAGAATGAAGAATTTAGGGCAAACTGAGCTTGAGATGTGACTCCTGAGCCAAGGGGGGGACAATTCAGAAGCACCTCCTGGGGAGAAGGGGCCTTTGGGGGGGGGACACCACCCATAGAGCATGGAGGGCGTGGCCTCTGCCCAGGCGCCAGCCCCTGGGTTCCCTGGCTCGCACTCCTGGCCTGCCTTCCTGTCCTCTGGCCTGCACCCTGAGGGACCTGGGGCACCTGCACCGTGCCTAACAGCCAGCCCCTGGTGTAGGCCCCCATTCAGGGCTGGAAGAGAGTCCCTACCCTGTCCCATCTCTTCCAATGTGGCATTCGTTACCTGGGGCCCGAGCCCACCCTGAGCAGCCCAGATCCTCACAGGCCCTGCTGGCATCAGGCCCACCCCCAGAAAGATTGCTCCCCAGGTCCCTGGTAGCAAAGTAGTCGTGATGGTTACCAGCACTTTCCGCGGGTGGGACAATTCTCTGGTGCAGACTGGCTGTCCCCCTCCATTCATTACGGCACTCTGAAGTCCCGCAGGTGCGCAGTCAGAATGTACCTGCGCCACCTGAGAGCCAGGAGGTAAGCACATCTTGGTGACAAAGGCCTGGGAAAAAGAGCTCTGGGCGGGGGGCTGGGACCTGGGTTTATAGACCCCATGGGAGCCGTGTGACCCTGGGCACCCCCCTAACGTCACTCAGGATCAACTTTGTGAAATCACCCAGAGTGACCACCACCGTGAGCAATGATGGCCTGAGACGCAGAGGAGCCAGCCGGCTCAGCGTTTGAGTGGGGTGAGTTATGAACTTTGTTGACAGCACGGCCAGCTTCTTGGACGTTCGGCACTTAAAATGGCCTTGTGCTTGGTTTAATCCTTTGCTGTCGCTGTCCTAAAAGTCTCAGTCATTATTGAAAGGGGCTTTGCATTTCCATTTTGCACTAGGCCCTTCCCATCATGTAGCCAGGCCTTGTAAGCCACTAAGACTTTCTGGGTCGTGGCTGTGGTATAACCTGCCCTATCCTAACTGCTAAACCAAGAAAAGAGAAACAGTGGGGAAAAGAACATCAAATGTCACCAGGCCAGGCCAAGAGAGCCAGAACAGGGTGGCTGGACTCGGGACACAGAGCCTGACTCAGTCAGGAAGTGTGGCTGTGAAGGGGCAGACATAGAAGACAGAGAGAGCTTTCTATCTATTTATCTTCAAATGGCAAACATTCAGAAAAGTTCTCATGCTGAAGCGAAGCAGTTTTAGGGAGGTGTAAAGGTACAGGAGCTAGGGGACAAACAGAGCATGTCCCCTCAGAAGGGGGATGGCAAGGGAGCCGGGGCCCAGGCTGAGGGGTGAGCACGCCCATCTCACAGAGGGGAGGAGGACGGGAGGGGTGACACAGGGAGGGCAGCTGAGAAGGCTCCGGCCTGAGGACATTTTTATCTGTGAAGTCAATATGAGGTCATTTGCTTAGAGCCTGAGGGGACACTGAGGAGGGATGGAGTGGCGCCCTGGAGTACAGGCAATGGGGGCGGGAGAGGGGACAAAGTCCTGGAGGGGAGGCGGACTCAGGAGTTGTGACCAGGAAGCTGCTCCTATGGGTGCTTTTTCTTCCACAGCTGAGCCCAGAAGTGGCTGGATCCGCTCCTGATGGGGGTGCAGCAGGTGGGTGGGAAGGAAGCGAAGAAATGAAGATTCGCTGAGGACATGCCACTGCCGCCATTAATGACAACAGCTGGCACTTGAAACATTTCTTCTTCCAACCATTCTGCAGCACGGACTCATTTCATCTCCCTACACTGTGAGGCAAGTACTATTGTCATCCCCACTTTATAAGGACAAGGCAGAGGAGCTGGTGGACAGGGTTCCAACAGGTTATTTGTGTGTTGTAATTCAGTAATAATTTGTGTAAAATGGCTGGCTGGCTTAAAAATGTTGTGTGCTTTAATCGTCTAGGCTGAGAACTTTGTGTGTGCGAATGCTTCCCTGAACCTGTATGCTGAGCACCTACTGCCTGCCAGCGCTGCAGGCTGGGAGGGAGCTGCCAGCTGCCCCAGTAGACTGTCCCTTTTTCTGCCCACTCCATGCCAACAGCCCCTCTGGCCTGACGTTCCCATCATTAAGCCACCGAGCAGGACTTCCAACATGAGGATCCCTAGGGGGGGTCAATGAGCACACGAAGTTGCACACAAAGCCGTCACACGTCCAGATTTGCAAGAGTCCCTAACCTAAAACAAGATTAAGAACGAGTGGCAAATCAAGTGAGTGCTCCCAGGGAGTCGGGTTTCCCAGTGGACCTGTGGGCACACCGGCCGGCTGCAGCTCAGGGCTCTTGAGGGTACAGCACAAGTGGGACTTGGGAACATGCAGCAAACACAGAAAGAGGATACTGGCTACAACTCAGGGAAGAGGAAATGCTCTTTCAGGCCCTGGGGAACCCTGAAGGATGGCGAAGAACATCCCTCCAGATCTGAGTTGTGACTATTTTCTTTTCCTTTGGGAACGTAGGGCCAAGGCAGTTCCACAGTGATAAGCTTCCCCTGTGGAAAATCAGGGCCGGGGTAGGCAGGGCCTCTGGTTCTGGGAGCAGTGAGCAGCAGTGCTGAGGGGAACAGCCACAGGGAGAGCTGCGAGGAGCGTCCCAGAAGCCAAACACCTGAATTCCCGCTCTGAGCCCTGCGACCTGGGCCAGGTTCCTGTCCCTCTCTTGACCCATCTCCTTATCTGTACACTGAGGGGCTGGGACTGGTCATCTTGAAAACCTGTTTCTGCCGTAGTGCCCTGATTGGCTAGCGTGAGAGCACACGCTGGCTGCTCCCACGCCTCAGTGGGTGGCACAGTGCGAACCTCAAGATGGCTGGGGCCGATGGGGACAAAGATAAGATGGCGACACCTGCTTACTCTCTACCAGACACTAGGACACAGGAACTGAGACACAGATTCGTGTAATATTTATTCAGGGTCTCACAGGTACTGAGTAGTAAGAGCCTGGATCTGCTGCCCCAAGCTGGGTTTCTGCTGTACCACGCTGTTCCTCGGGGGACCATGTCCCTCTCCAGGACAGGCTGTGTGTGACCAATGGGGCTTCTAACCTGGAAGATGTCTCCTCTCCCGACTTTACACCACAAACACTGAGTTACACCCCGAGCGCTGTGCTGCTGCTTCTGTTCACTCCCTCCCATTCCTACCAACAGCGGCTCTCGTCCAAAACTTCTGTTGAGACGAGCATGTAGGTATTACACTTCCAAGAAACTGAAACAGCTCATGAAAACATGGGTGTCTCACAGAAGTTTTATTTGAATGGGGTCACATCTAGAGTTCTCATTTCAGTGTGCAAACAACTCACAGTTCAGTGCAGTGCTTGTAATACAACTCATATAAAAACTGGAACACAACAGATGACCAGTGCACTTGATAGAAAATAAATTAAAAGCTACTGCAAAGCTTTATACACATAAAAAGTAAACACAAAAAAGTCAGTGAGGTCCTCATAACCATCTGCCACATCCAGATATGAAGGTAAAAAGAGCAAAGGATCTGTGCTATCAAAAAAGCCTCTCTGCTAAGAGAAATCCTGAGGAGTGACTAAATTATCACCTCAAACAACATGACAGAATGAGACTCGCAGATCCGACCTTAGAGAACTGGGGAAGAATCGCAGCTCTACAGGCGTGGCAACACAGCAGAGCTCAGCTCAGGGCAAACTGCTATAATTCAAACTAATTTTTTTATCCCAGGGGCTAATACGTACGAAAAGTTTTCAACTTTCTTCTGATCACTTAAGAACCAGAGTGTTTAACTTGACAGAAAAAGAAAGACAAATAATATAGAAACTGCATTATTCAGCCTGCAGAAGAGTCTAGGTTTCTGAGCAACTAAATGGCCAAAGGAAGATTAATCAAAAACTGCTGAGAGCTCACAAAGACTTTCAGAGCTGAGAGACCTACAATTGCATCTTGTCCAGCTACCACATGTATTAATGGAGACACGATGCCCCAAAGTTCTGGGTGCCCCCAAGTGACAGATTAACACGCAGAACCATCTGAATACCTGCCTGCCTACCATCCCCGGCAGCCATTCTGTTACTCTACAAACCTTGAAACCAGGGGTCAGCAGCGGCTCTGTCAACAGGACTATGGGAGGGCGGCCGCATGTGCTGCCGCAGCAGAGCCAAGGGTACAGCAGTCTCTGTCTCTGTCCTTTACACAGCTAGATCACTGTGTCCCCGCTCAAAGACAAAACAAGAACTTCGCTTAAGACCCTTCCTTAGATTTTTCTTTATGTAAGTGACTGCCAAATAATTTTGCTAGCAGGAGTTCTGAAGGAAGAGCAGAACTTTCATGTGGGGCTTAGCTGAGAGAAGACAGTGGTACAACTTTTAGTCAAAGTGAGAAGCAGAAGAGAACAAGTAGTCTGGATCCAAGGACCAATTCAGGGCTCTCATCTAAATGTCCATGGGACACCTGTGATTGTGTAAAAGCAAATAAAGCTAGAGACAAAAAGTTAGTAGACTATGAGAAATATTAAAATTTGTTTCTTAAAACAATGTCAAAATGTTAAGGAAATGGGCCCACAAGGAATCTAATCATTCCTCTGTCCTGCAGTGTCTCCTGAAGAGCAGGAATGAAATGACCTCAAGTCCCTCCTGTGTGTCCAAAGGTGATGCTATTGACAAATAGAAATAAAATATCACTAATTATTTTACAAGTTCTGAGGCAGAGTCTTGGGCAGATAACTGAAACCTTCACATCTCATTCTAAACCACCGTGCCAACTCCCCCACCCCCCCACGGGCTGTACAATGGACTGATCTGGGGTTCCTCTCCCATCTGCTCCCTCAGGGTGGGCAGCCTGTGCCAGTGCTCCCAGGAAGTGCACACAGCAACCACTGGAGAAGCCTACATTGCCCCTGCCGCCCCCTCCCACTTCTGCCCCAGCGTCACCAGCCTGCCTTCTTACCCAGCATCATCTCCAACCTCTCTCTCTGCCAGCATCCTCGACGAGTTCACACATGCCTCTCTTCTCGCAGACAGACATCTCCCCTCCCTACCTGCCACGTTCACAGACTTTCTCAGCCCCGCCTCTCCCCACCACCACCATTCTCAGGGGAGCAGAACAGGACGAGCTGTTACAGCAGCTCTGGGCATGGCACCAGCAGCAGGTACCACATGAAACTTACATGTGATGTGTGTCTAATCCGGCAGGGCTAATTCAGCATTCAAGTGTTAATTTCTATGCTTACCACTTCATGTCAGGATAAGATGGGACAAAATTTACTTTTAGCTTGAGATTCAAATGAATTTTAACAAAGTCATCAATTTCTGGGTGGTAAGAATATAGGTATCTGAAGATATAAAGGTTATAGATTATTTTCAATTGCTTAATTCCTAAATTTGAGAAAATGTAAAATAAGGATGATGCTACCTCCTAAATTGGATGAGAAATTTAGGCCTTCCAAACCATAATGCCTTAGCTGCTCCGTGGTTGGCAGCACAACTTTAATCTTGCAGGACACCTAGGGTTATCAAGACACTGAAATGTGATGCCCAGTCCAACATGTTCTGGCTCAAGTCCCTGGTTTTAGGTGTCACTTGCAATTGTGAGAAAAATGTGTTCTACAATTAAGAATTGGCAAGAACTCCACCAATGAAATTCACAAGCTTAGCACAGTGGCTAAGGGGAGGCAGCCAGCAAGAAGTGTCAACTTTCTATCCTTTAGCAAAAACATTTTGTGCAAAAGTGGTTTCCAATCTCTAGAGCTCCCTGGGAAACAGTGCAAGGTTAAAATTCCTGAGCTTTCCTGTCAGACACTAGTGTGTGTTTGAGCACAAGATTATGCTATAGGGAGCCCAGGATGATCCAAACCATAGGGTTTTAAAGATCATAAAACTTGAAGTTCTGTTACGCTGAGCAGTACAAATTAATGCTCAGGTACATACCTATCACGGGTCAGAAAACTAAAAACCAAATTCCAGGACGTATAGCTTAACATCAGTCCTGGATAACAAAGATCATCAATGACTTTACCAACGTGGTTTCCAGATTATCCTCATTCCCCATAGCACTTGACTGACCTTATTCATTTTAAAGTTTTAAGCTAAATCATTATTTCTGGGTATTGGAATTATAGGTGGATATTTTTATACTTTTCTCTATTTTTCTATGATGAATATGTACCACTTTAACATTCAGAATTTTTTTTGTACAGACTAAAAGGGATGGGGAAATTCTACAGAACTCTTTTAAACTAACACAAAGTTCTTAATGCAAGTTATTTCAGCATACTATATATACTTTCATATATGGTAGGTATTCAAGAAAAATCCCTTCACCCCCACTCCTCTTCCCTATCTCTGTCCTGGTGTTTTTGTTTTGTATCATTTTTTTTCCAGTTTGCAAGCTCTAAATTAATTTAGCTTATATTGAAAGGAGATGAAACCTATGTCCAAATGGGCCCTATGTGGAGGACTGCCAGGCCTTTGTTACCTGAGTCTGCAATGGCCTGCCTACCCAGCTGCTCAGGAAGGAGTGCAGATGCCTGGAGTAAATGCTTCAGGTCTCTTGAACAGTGATCCACCCCCTTCCAGACCAAAAGATTACAGAGTAGGTGCACGGTGCACATGTGAGTGCTTCCTGTGGAAAGGCAGGCTGAAAAAAAAAAGTGATAGGCAATTGATTTCTCTGTAGTTCTTCTCAAGGTTTATCTTAATATAAATTTGGAATATCAAGATAGCCAGTCTAGTAAGACATAAAAAGTATGGGAGACATTTAAAAACCCTCTGTATTCTAAACTTGTTTTTAGTACTATAATAATTGTAAAAAAGCTGTCCCTAAATGTACCTACAGTAGTATCCATATTACTTTCCTAAATTCCTGATTTCCAGGTAATGTATGAGGAAGTGTGACTCCTGTAACAGGCACTCAGATCAAGGATGCTCACCCTGACACTAGAGAGGGAAACAGCACTATAAACACCGCTCACCACCAGAGGCGGCTTGTTATGAAGTTGTTAGGAACAGTTACAACCACTAGGTGGGGCCAAGAGTTTGAAGGAAATCTGAGGGAAAGGCATTCCCTTGTTTCAGGAATTTGTAACTTTAATACAATTATAGAAAGTTAAAGACCAGATACCCTCATTTGGGAAGATATGAAATGTGATTAAACTCTTCCAGTTGGACGGAAAATGCAGCTTTTTCTCCATGGAGTTTAAGTCAAATCTAGGAAGAGCTTTTTCACCTACAAGTGAAGGACAAACTCCCGAATCCAACACATTCCAGCTGAAGTGGATCCCAGGTTGGACTGCTGGAGAGTGCTGGGCATTCCAGTTACAGGTGGGGAGGGCAGCCCTATAGCTCAGTTGTCAGTAAACACTTCTGCTTCAAGGCGGCTTCTTCGGCCAAAGTGGGAACAGAGCTGAAAGGAAGAGAGAATGGGTTACTCAGTGGAACCATCTAGGGGTGGGGAGGACATTTATGTGTCCACTAGTGCCACATGGAGCATGTTGAGAGCAGATTACAGACCTCAGTGACTATGTTGTAACACCTAACCAGCAATGAGGTATTCCACAGAAGGGAATTTTCTAGATAACTGATGCTTATTTCATTTTGAATAAATGTAAAGCTAGTACAATTTCCCCTATTTCCTTCAATAAAATATCCTCAACACATATTTAACCATTTCTTAATGAGTCAGGGTTAGTATGAACATCAATACTGTCCTGATCACAAGAGCAACGTGCTCAGGAGATAACCAGGGGAAGCAGCTGTTCCACGCTTCTTTCACCAGTTAATCTACTTTGTCAGAGCTCTGTGAAAATAAAAAGACACGGGTTCTGCATGAGGGTCTACAAGTCTTTGCTGTAGGTGAAAGGAATGAGCTTAGATGCAAGGAGGTAATAACATCTGATTTGGTTTCATAAAAACTTAAAACAGTATCAGAGGAACAAAGAAGTGATTTAAAATGTCAAAAGCACTAACAAGATTTATAAATGCAATAGCAGTCACCTGCACCAGCACTCTCCATTCCTACTAGAGGCAGACACTTTCAACTGTTTTTTTCTGATATTTTCCTTCATTCTTTTGTAACTCTGGTTCTCAAAGTATGGTCCCTGAAATTTGTTAGAAATTCTAATTCTTAGGCTGTACTCCAGACATGCTAAATCAGACTCCGAGGTAAGGTTCAGCAGCCAGTGTTTTAAAAACCTTCCTCCAGAAATTCTGCCTCACAAGCAACAAAAGTTGTAACTGTTCTGAGGGATGTGTTTGCACTATGACTTCCCACTGTGGACCATGAAGACTTAACTTTCTTCCATCCCCTTACCAGATCTGCAATCCTGCCTCCTTATCTCTGGTAAGTATGTAAATAACTTCACAACTATCAGTTTATTATATTTCTTGTTTGGTGCAATTTTTATTGTCCCTGGACTGAATAATTTTCAGGGAAAATTTGTTTCCCCTTTTTGTTGTTGTGACTGCTTACTCACAGTTTTCTATACTTAACTCTAACCTCTAACTTCTCAGATAGAACCATGGATCATTTCTCAGTAAATTCAGATATGTCATATAATTTAAAAAATTCAGAGGTGGGGGCATATGTTTATTTTTTCTTGGCAAAATCCTTCCTTGAACTCTAAATCCATCTTTCCAAATATGGAAGGGATCCTTTCTTGGAACTTCCATCTTGGAACTTCCCTTTGCTTTCTCCATCCAAATATGGATGGGATCCTTTCTTGGAAC
Source organism: Microcebus murinus (assembly GCF_040939455.1). NCBI lineage: Eukaryota > Metazoa > Chordata > Mammalia > Primates > Cheirogaleidae > Microcebus > Microcebus murinus. The sequence continues at coordinate 10,273,656 of NC_134111.1, forward strand.
TTCCATCTTGGAACTTCTCTTTGCTTTCCTCCAGGTACTCCCTGCACCTCTGTTTCCTGGGCCCTCCAACTTTCTCTTTTTTGGATAATCACTTTATTTTGATGGAATACGTCTTCTATTAGCTTCCTGAGGAAGGCTGGTGTATATATTTTAGAGAAACTGTTATGTCTAAAAATGTATTCTAATCTCACACTTCACTGATACTTATCTGGACATAAAACTCTAGGTGAAAAATTATCACCCTCCAGAATTGGGAAGGCACTGATCCATTATCTTCTAGTTTTCAGGAAAGTCTATGGCCATTCCGATGAACAATACTTTGTATGCACTCTTGTTTCCCCCTTGCTGGAGCTGTACATCCTCTCTTAACTTTGATCTTCTGAAGTTTCATGATGTTCCGTAGTGTGGTGCATATTCGTTCTCTGTGTAAGGTACTCAAGGTCCCTTTAATCTAGAAACTCGTCTTTCTATTCCAAAACTCTTGATTCCTTTCTTTGACAATTTCCTCCTTCCATTGACTCTGTTCTTCTTTCTGGATCTCCTATGATTCATATATTGGACTTCTTTAGACCAATCCTCCAAATTTCTTACCTTTTCTCTCCTAGTTTTTATATTTTTGTTCTACTTTTTGGGAGACTGCCTCAATCTTATCTTCCATACATTCTTTGGATTTTATTTTTAACATCGTTAATAATTTCTAAAAATACTGTTTTCTGCTTTTTTAAAGTTTCCTGTTATTATGCCATGAATGCAGTATCTTCTAAATTTAGATACTATCATTTTGTGAAGTTTTCTTTTATTATTCACATTGCCTTTATTTTCTCCTTATTTCTTTATCAGTTTACCTGTTTCGGTCTTTCCTCACATATCTGATAATTTTTGGCTCTCTCCATATTTAAGAGAAAAGTTCTGGAATGTGTTTGGAAGCTGCATATGCATGCGCAAACTCATCAAATGATGGGCCATTGGGTAATTATTTGGCATTTCTTGGCCAATTTCATCAGGGCATCTACAAATGTTAGTATCTGCAAGTCTTTTGTATTTGGTTGATTGATTTCTCTGGAGAATAAACCTCTTAGTTTCTTACCGTAGGCATTTATACTTGGCCAACAGCATTCAGGAAGCTGAGAAAAGGAAGATGGGAAAGCTCGCCCTTCAGTGTGTGGACTCTGACTCAGCTTTTCTGTTCCAGGTTTGGAACCTTACTGAAAAGGGAAAGTCCCAGATCCAGAGCGTCTCTAGCCAAGCTCCTCCAGAGAAAAACTTCACAATTATGCCAGTATGAGCAGGGGTGGGGAGACGACAAATGGCTGAAATGGCCATAAGTACTTTCAACTAATCTTCATATTATCAGCCCTACCTTGTACTCTTATCTTTACAAATATCTGGGACCTTCAATTCCTTAGCCTTTTCAGTGTTCTGCAATGTGAATTGCTTGCTTTTCATTTTCTCAATTTCCACTCCCTCTTCTAGTCAGGCTTTGATTTTACTCCATTCTGATAAATTGGTTACCACTTATATCATTTAGCTGCTTCCAAAACTTGTTGAGGTCTCTCAATTGTTGTTGTCTTCTCTCCTATTCTTTGTTCTTGTGATTTTTATGCCTTTGAAATAAAATATCACACAGAGAACACTCCAAAGTAAAACTGAATCTGTGAAGATGAGACCCAGTCATCATTTTTAAGAAGTACATGGCATCTACACATTAAAGTGTATAAATCATGACTTTACAGCTTGATGTCTTTTTGCAAATTGCACACATCTTTGTAACCAGCATGCAGAACATGAAGCAGAACATGAAACAGAAAAGCCTCTTTTTGGCTCCCTTCTAGTCACTAACCATCTCAAGGGTAACTATTATAGAGTTATGCTTCTTTTTGAACTTGATTTTGCTTACTTTTATTACAGTGGGGAGACTCTAAGATGCCTCCCCAAAGATCCCCACTTCTAGGTGTTCACACTCTGATGTAGACTCCTCCCCTTGAGTGTGGGCAGGCCCTGTTCCTTGCTTTAACCAGTGTAATATAGCAAAGGTAAAAGGATGTCATTTCTGTGATTAGACTATACAAGACGTGACTTCCATCTTGCTAGCAGACTCTATTGCTTTCTGGGTTTGTATGCTTGAATGTAGTGAGCAATGACATTGCAGGAGCCCCCACGGCAAGGACTGAGGATAGCCTCTTGCCGATCAGTAGCTAGGAAATGAGGCCCATGGTCTAACAGCTCTTCAGAACCTGAATCCTGTCAACAGCCATGACTGGAGACCCTTTTCTGATTGAGCTTTCAGATGAGATCCTGGCCCTGGCCAATATTTGATTGTAGCCTGGGAGAGACCCTGAAGCAGAGGACCCAGCTCAGCTACATCCACCCACCTGACCCACAGGAAATGAAATTATAAATGTGTGTCAAGTTGCTAAATTTGTGGTAATCTGTTACACAGAAATAGATAAAACAATTATGTTTCTGTGATTCATCTATAGTGCTATACTGCAGCTGAAGTTCATTAATTTTCACCTCTGTATTCTAGTATTTGTCTAGTGGACTGCTAATGGCCATTTGGCAAGTTTTCAGTTTGGACTATTATGAATACAGCTGCTGTAAACATCCTTGTACATGTCTTTTGATGGACATACACATATATTCATATCTCTATTGGAAATGTACACAAAAATAGAATCACTGAATCACTGGGTATGTTTGGCTTTAGTAGATAATTGCTAAACCTATCAAACCTATTTCTTTTTCCTTTTTTTTGGAGAGAAGGTCTCACTCTGTTGCCCAGGCATGAGTGCAGTGGTATGATCATAGCTCACTGCAGCCTCAAACTCCTGGGCTCAGGAGATACTCCTGGGCTCAGGAGATCCTCCTGCCTCAGCCTCCCGAGTAGCTGGGACTACAGGCACACACCACTATGCCCAGCTAATTTTTCTATTTTTTGTAGAGATGGGGTCTTACTATGTGGTTATTCCAATTTACAGAGTTCCAGTTGCCCTATGTCTTCACCAACCCTTGATAATATGTTGTTTTCATTTTAGCCACTCTGCTGGTACATAGTAGTATCGCACGGTGGTTTAAATTTGCAGTCCTGGCCAGGCGCGGTGGCTCACGCCTGTAATCCTAGCACTCTGGGAGGCCAAAGTGGGCGGATCACTCAAGGTCAGGAGTTCGAAACCAACCTGAGCAAGAGCAAGACCCTGTCCCTACTAAAAATAGAAAGAAATTAATTGGCCCACTACAAATATATAGAAAAAATTAGCCGGGCATAGTGACGCATGCCTGTAGTCCCAGCTACTCAGGAGGCTGAGGCAGAAGGATTGCTTGAGCCCAGGAGTTTGAGGTTGCTATGAGCTAGGCTGATGCAACAGCACTCTAGCCCTGGCAACAGAGTGAGACTCTGTCTAAAAAATAAATAAATTAATTAAATAAAAATAAAATAAAATAAAAAAATAAAATAAAATAAATTTGCAGTCTCCAGTGACAAGGCAAATTGCACACCATCTTGAATGCTTATTAGCCATTTGGATATCTTCTTGTGAGTTGCCTATTCAAGTCTTTTGCCCATTTTTTTATTGAGCTGTCTTTATTTTATTGATTTGGAGGAGCTCTTTATTCAGGATAGGAGTCCTTTGTCATACAGAGAGAGGGACAGAGGGAGAGACATTATTTAAAGACATTGCTGCTTCAAATATAAATTTTATTATTTTTCCTTCTAATAGATGTTTAAAAATTGCAGCTGAGAAATAATTTTCTCACCTGGTCACAGCATCTACCAAGAATGGCGCTGGCGGAGAGATCAGCGAGATTCCATCTTTATTACCGTGTCCCTCCTTCCCCGCCAGGAGCGTTTCATATCCTGCAAGTCCATTAGAAATGGCTCCACTCTGCTGGGGGAGATACACAACACATCTGCATACAGGGATAGCAACACCCACCCAGTTAAACTTCAGCTCCAAATCAAGCTTCACTAATGACTATGGCAATAAGGAAGGTAATTTTTTTTTTTTTTTTTTTTGAGACAGAGTCTCGCTTTGTTGCCTAGGCTAGAATGAGTGCCGTGGCATCAGCCTAGCTCACAGCAACCTCAAACTCCTGGGCTCAAGCAATCCTTCTGCCTCAGCCTCCCAAGTGGCTGGGACTACAGGCATGCGCCACCATGCCCGGCTAATTTTTTCTATATGTATTATTTGGCCAATTAATTTCTTTCTATTTATAGTAGAGACGGGGTCTTGCTCTTGCTCAGGCTGGTTTCGAACTCCTGACCTCGAGCAATTCGCCCGCCTCGGCCTCCCAGAGAGCTAGGATTACAGGCGTGAGCCACCGCGCCCGGCCAGGAAGGTAATTTTGATGATCATGGTGGTTTTATTTTTTTAACCATCCCTCACCTCAGATTTCCATTTTCGTCAGCAACCTCAAGCACTGACAAACAGAAAGGTTAAGCCACTAGTGTGAAGCCATTAAGTTCAGTTAGCAGAATTCTGATAACAACCTTAGTGTTATCAACTGATAACGACCTTAGTGTTTGTAAAGAAAGACAAGAACCTGGTGATCCCTTTAGGCTTTTTTGTGAGAGGGTAACCAGAAGAAAAATCACAAATGTCATGAACTTACTGGAACAATCCACCGGGGTGTAATCGTGGATGTTGAAGACACCTAAAATAAATTTTATATAGGTATTTACTTTTAGGAAAGACTAACTTATTTTCATAATTATACTCATAATACTTTCTTCTATTATGAAATGCATTGTGGTGGGGTAGGGGACAGTAATTCTTAATGGGCCTCCTTGAGTTGACATGGATTTCTGAATCCAAGACCCTTCTCTACAACACAGATGCTCAGATGCTATACACCTCAGCAAATAAACTGCCATAATTTTGAGAATCTCTTTAACCTAAAAATTTACTACTCAAGAATGTTATTACTACTTTCAGTTCATTTAATAGGACTTCACCCCCCCAACACACACCCAGTATTAAGTTTAATGTTTTATTTTCTGAAATTTCAGTTAATTACAAATAATCATAGCCTTCTTGGTAGCATCCTCAACAGTGGATTGTGACTAATCCAAATGAATACCACAAAGAAAATACACAGGAAAAAAAATCTGTTTATACACAGGTCATTCTCTAATTATTATGTATGCATAACCAGCAATGAAAACACTCCTACTGGCCCTGATTCACAGGGTCTTTGTTACATTCTTCTTCTATTATTTTTTGAGATGAGGTCTTGCTGCTCTGTTGCCTAGGCTAGAGTACAGTGGCGTCATCATACCTCAATGTAACCTCAGAGTCCTGGGCTCCAGTGATCCTCCTGCCTCAGCCTCCGGAGTAGCTGGGACTATAGGCATGCACCACCATGCCCAATTAATTTTTCTATAATTTGTAGAGACAGGGCTTTGCTATGTTTCTCAGGCTGGTCTTGAACTACTGGCCTCAGGTGATCCCCCTGCGATGGCCTCTCAAAGTGCTAGGATTATAGACTTGAGACATCACACCGGTCTACACTCTTCTTTAATGTTCAGTTTTCTAGATCTTACTTCTATGTGTGGAATTATAATCTAATGAAACCCACCCATTTTATGATAACTTAGACTAGTCCTTGCAGTGGTGACTTTAGATCCTGATAAGAAAAAAATCAACATAAGTACATGTCTTAATAAGTTAGATAACCAACAAAAGAAAAAATTTACATAGTATAATTTTCCTATCCATATTTTCTAAATGCACATTAACAGTAGGAAATAAAAGAGAGAAAGAAAAAGATTGGCAAACAAAAAATGGTTTGACAGGCCAGGCACGATGGCTCACGCCTGTAATCCTAGCAGTCTGGGAGGCCGAGGTGGGCACATCACTCAAGGTCAGGAGTTCTAAACCAACCTGAGCAAGAGCAACTAAAAATAGAAAGAAATTAATTGGCCAACTACAAATATATAGGAAAAATTAGCCAGGCATGGTGGCGCATGCCTGTAGTCCCAGCTACTTGGGAGGCTGAGGCATAAGGATTGCTTGAGCTCAGGAGTTTGAGGTTGCTGTGAGCTAGGCTGACACCACGGCACTCTAGCCCAGGCAACAGAGTGAGACCCTGTCTCAAGAAAAAAAAAAGAAGTTACCCTTCAAATTTTAACATGCATGATCATTAATTTAAAATTAATAAAATCTAAATTAAAAAAAAATGGTTTGACAGACTTTTCCAGACTTGTGGTTAAATTCTTATCCTTTGGTAAAGTCTTTTTGTTTCTTAATCTAAGCTGGCAGTTCCCAAAAGGAGGTTCCCAGACCACATCTGCATCACTTGGGCACATGTCAGAAATGCAACTTTCAAGCCTCACCCAAGACATGCCAGATTAGCAAAGTGGAGGGGCACCCACCAATTTGTGCTTTAATACATCCTCCAGGTGATTCCAACATACACCCAAATTTGAGATTTAAGCAAACAGCCAGCACCACAGAAAGTACCATTGGTACTTCCAAGCCTTCAGGATGGCATCTATTAATAGTTTCTTTTTTTTTCTTTTTTTTTTGAGACAAAGTCTCACTTTGTTGCCCAGGCTAGAGTGAGTGCCCTGGCGTCAGCCTAGCTCACAGCAACCTCAAACTCCTGGGCTCAAGCGATCCTACTGCTTCAGCCTCCCGAGTAGCTGGGACTACAGGCATGCGCCATCATGCCCGGCTAATTTTTTCTATATATTTGTAGTTAGCCAATTAATTTCTTTCTATTTATAGTAGAGATGGGGTCTTGCTCTCGCTCAGGTTGGTTTTGAACTCCTGACCCTGAGCGATCTGCCTGCCTCAGCTCCCAGAGTGCTAGGATTACAGGCGTGAGCCACCGCGCCCGGCCTATTAATAGTTTCTACAGCCATTTTTGTCATATTACTCACCAGGCATTAAATTAGTTATTTGTGTATCTCTCACTCCAACTAGACTGTAAGTCCCTGGAGGGAAGAAACTGTTTCTTATTTTTATTATGGTCATAGTACAGTCAGCCCTCCGTATCCATGGGTTCTGCATCCATGGATTCAACCAACCATGAATTAAAATATTTGGGGGGGAAAAACAGATAGTTTTGTCTGTACTGAACATGTACAGACTTTTTCTTGCCATTATTCCCTTAACAGTACAGTATAACAACTATTTACATGGCATTTATATTGTATTAGGTATTAAAAGTAATCTAGAAATGACTTAAAGTATACAAGAGAATGTGTGCAGGTTATATGCTAATTCTATGCCATTTTATATAAGCAACTTAATTATCTGTGGATTTTCGTATCTGAAGGGGGTCCTAGAACCAATTTTCCATGGATACTGAGGGACAACTATATTCATCACAGTATCTTCAGGACTGTAATAATGATTGATATGTTTAATACCAATTATTCTTATTCTCCCATGTTTCTGTAAAATGTTTTTAAACATCAAATATAACCTTATTGTTTCAAGAAGCTGACTTATCCCCTATGTTCTCTCTCATGTTATTTAATATGGTGTTGAATTACAAATAGGCTTACAGTGACATGTGATTTCTATACAGTGACACACAAAAAGTGGTAGAATTTTCGTACAGAAAGACAATGCTAAGTGGGTTATTGACACATAAACTCTTATTAAAAGTTTAACCAAATTGTTAAGAAGGCAAAAATTGAAACCCAGCAGGAGCATTTTTCAAAACAGAAATTCCTTTCCATCTTACTGCTTTAAAGTGTATTTATTTACCTGAGGAGTGACAGTGTGGTCAATTAGATTCTCAGTTAGAGATGCGAGCAAAGCATCCAATTCATCTGTAGCTTCCTATGGAAGACAAGGAACTTAGAGTTGTCGAATGACTCAATTATCAGACTAAGTATTTTCCACATCCTCTCAATTTATAATTCTGACCCATGCCTGGTTAGTGTTAATCCTTTAAACAAACAAGAACATTCATGAGTCATGGTTACTAATGATTCCACTTCTGCACAGACAGGGAGTGAGACTGCAATTGGGACTTAAGCTGAAGGGCTATTTGTAAATTTTCAAATAGCTATTCCTCTTGGTAAGACAAAACTTGGCTGGGGGTAAGACTGTTCTGCCTCTTCACTTTTAGACGAGAAAGGTAAAAGATTCAGCACAGGAGACACTGAATAAAGGAGATGTCTAAATACCAAATGCTTCTTTATCTAGACATATGGGTGCTTCACTGTTTGCAAAAGAATACAATAAGAACTCTTCCCCCATAAATATTAATTAATACTTTTTGTTTAATTGGTATTGAAGTAGCTTATGTAGGACACAATTCTGTACTGCAGTGGGAGTAGCAGGGGGTGGAGTTTTAAAACAATAAAAGATAAAATTCCAATCTGGCAATAAGAGAAATAAGAACATAGGGCATAATACATAATAAAAAAGGCCCTTCATTTATACATTTCTATTTGCCTTCAGGCCTTGGTGAATCTCTTCTGTATATTTCAACATGCAATTTAATTTTAATCACAGACGTGAAGAAATTGTTCTTTCTTCTCTCACATCTCCCCCCATCTCACCCTTTCCCACTCTGCTTGGGCTAAGTGCACCACAACAGCAAGTCTCTACAGCAATGTATTACAGTTCTCTCTCCCACCGGGCTATAAGCAGTTAAGCTAAAACTGTTTCACTGATTTTTAAATCGTTAATGCCTAGCATGCTATCTGATATATATTATATATACAATAAATCTTTGAACTAAATGTTCTCCCCTGTTCTATAAACATCTCAGGTTCCACTTAATGATTTTCAATCACTAGTCAAAGATGTCAATTTACCTTTTTAGAATTTTAATTTGTCAAAAATAAACTACTCATAGAAGACATTTAGATTGGGTTTTTTCCTTTAAGCCCAAAAGATTAAAAGATTATACACCTAACTATACACTGTCATTGGGTAGTTGAGAATATAAGTGATTTCTAATTTTTCCTTTTTGTGGATTATTTGGTAAATTTCTACAATAAATGTACATTATACAATAAAAAAGCAAAATGGTGTGTTCATTTGAAAGGACAATTTTTAATTTAATGTGCCAATTAAAACACTCATGGACAATGAACTGGATTTCTATGATTTCTGAATTGGTAAGGACTTGGCAAGTGGATATAGGAAAGGGAGGAGCTGGGATGAGCCGGTTCTGTAGCAACACAATTAACGATAGGTCCTTGTTATTTCAAAAAGTTTATTTGAATCAACAAATATTTATTTAGTGCTTGTTATATGCCAGGTACTGTTTGAGACAATCGGGATTCAGCAATGAACGAAACAGGTTAAGTCTCTCATACAGCTTACATTCTCTAAAGTAAATCAGACTATAAATTTCAACAAAATCACTTATGTGTTACAGATATAGCCTTAAGTCTTTAATCTTATAAGCACATAAAAAGTACCTATTTGCATTTAACATTATATCTTCTTAAAAGGAAAAATTAGTGGAAGCAGAGCTAGCATCCAAGACCACTGCAAAAACAAAAACACAAACGAAGAACAAACTGGAAAAGAAACCCTGAGATGCTACTGTGAGGGATGTGGCAACAGGATTCTCCCTAGAGAACTGCAATACATGCTTTTCTCACAGCTTAAGTCTCAGTGTCGATCCAAAATAGTCAGACGTCCCTGGTTATACTACAGGATTCAAGATTGTCTTTGGCAAAAATGTTAAGAAGTAAAAAAAGAAAAAAGGTATTCTCACCTTTAGTACAGAACCACTGTCTGCAGATGTGGTATGTGTCGGAGCAAGAGACTCTCTGGAGAGGGGCACATTATTCTCCCTTAACACAGCATGGAAAAGACAAAAAGACAAATTCATATCATAGAGGACCTCCACAGGTTTAGGCAGTATTTTCAAAGAAAGGGCTTAGGAAAGCAGCATACAAATTCACGTGGGGGAAGAAGAAATTACAGCTGGTGAGGAACACGACAGTAGCCAGCGCTGCACTCAAGTGCCTTTGTGAAACCCCTTTTCACCCACAGAGAAAAGCTTTCAAATCCACATCAAACTCATTTCTAGATGCATCAAAATAGTAGACTACCTTGCTTCCCTCCTACAATCTTACTAAAGTGACAGAAAAGATTTATCTTTAACAAAACAAAAAATTCATAACATCTAAAAACCATTATAGAGTGTCAGTGGTAGTTCAGAAACTTTAAGGAAATCCTGAAAGAGACACAGAAGAGGAAGGTTTCAAGATTATGGACAGATTAATTGTTGCAGTCCTCCCCAAGAGAATCAAATCCAGAGAGATTATATAAATGATGGAAAGACAGACAAAACAGATCAACAGATACATATATTTTTAAAGCTGTTATACAATACATGAACAAGAAAGCTCAGTGGATCAGAAATTATACAGAATACCTAAGACATGGGAGAATAGTCAGGAAACCATCAGGAGCAGCGACCATCTAAGGACACAGGCTAGAGAGCTCTACTGCAGAAGGCAGAAGCAATATCCATGGTGTCCCAGATACTGCAACAGGACTAGCCAGGTGAGAAGATGCCACAGCATCTGTAAGCCTGGCTGTAGTGACAACGATGTCTAACTGCAGACAGGAGTAATGAGAATAGGGGCAGTCCTGCAGATGGCTTCAACATCAGGGGGAAAATCCATAGCCAAAAGACTATCATCCACCAAGATATCACATCCAGCAGGAAATTTCAGCCCTCCCCAGTATCACTGAGAAGTGTACAAGTGACCTAGCAGTTACTGATCAATCCTAAGAGAAGATGGACAAAAAACCCTAGATTGGAAAAGTGACATAATTAGTGAAGTGGAAGCTAGTATTGTTTGCATTCATAACACTGAGGTAAACAGAAGCAAAGAGATGAAAAATAAGAACAGTTATGAGACAAAGAGAAGTGATTAAGATGTTCCGACCAATGGATACTGAATATTCAGAAAGATAATGCCTTATGATTTTCCAGAACTGAAAAAAGGCATAGGTATTCAGATTGAAAGCCCAACTTGAATACTAATAAGAATAAAAATAAACCTATATTCAGATATAATGACAATGCAAACCATTAAGAATCAGTACTGAAATCTAAAAGTTACTAGAGAGGAAAAAGAATAGCTTAGTGTTTCCGAAAGAAGAAACAGCTCAGAGGAAAGAAGTAGATATAGAAGAGTGAGCATTAAAAGTAGTGCAGTATGTTTTAGAATGAATTATCCCAATCCTTCAAAAAAAGATTTAATCTTATCCAGTTTACATTGCTGAAAAACATGGAAAGCAACAGATGAGAATCTTCTCATCCATTCTGCAAAGCATGTGTCATCACCCAGCATTCTACTCAACGCCCCAATCAACAAACAACCAACATGGGTATATAAGGAGGAATATACACAAAGTTAGCTTGGAACAAATATTTGTCCATTAATAAAAGAATGAATAAATTGTGACATGCAATAGCAGCTGAAATGAAGGAAACAAGGATAATTTTTAGAAATTCAGATATGTAAAAACCACAAAAAGTTCAAGAAAGAAATACATGTTACTACTGATACAGAATTGAAAAACATGCAAAATACTATATTGTTTATGGATACAAACATATACCTTAAAAGTATTAAAAACATTCACACAGTTAGTTCTTTATAAAGTTAAACATACACTTATCTATGACTCTGAAATCCCACTCCTAGATATTTACCCAAGAGATACAGAGATATGAAAATTTATGTCCACATAAAAACTTGTAAGAACGCTGACAGGGTTTTTTATCATAATCACCGAAAACTGGAAAAAATCCAAATGTTTTTCAACTGGTGAATGGGTAAACAAGCTGTAGTACATCCATACAATGGAATACTACTCAACAAAAAAGAATGAGCTACAGATAAATACAAGAATGAATCTCAAATGGATTATTTCAGGTGAAAGAAGCCAGACTCAAAAACTACATATGGCTAGGCAAGGTGGCTCGTGTCTGTAATTCCAGCACTTTGAGAGGCAGATTAGAAGGTTCATTTGAGGCCAGGAGTTCGAGACCAGTCTGGGCAACATAGCAAGACCCTGTCTCTAAAACATTTTTTTTTTTAAATTAGGTGTGGAGGTGCACATCTATAGTCCCAGCTACTTGGGAGGCTGAGGCAGGAAGATCACTTGAACTCAGGAGTTATATAGTAAGATATGATCAGGACCCTGCACTCAATCCTGGGCAATAGAAGGAGACTCTATCTCTAAAAATAAAAAATAAATAAATATTTTAAAAAGTTACATAACTATGATACCATACATACAATATATGCTGGAAGAGGCAAAACTAACGAATAGTGCTTATCCAAAAATAGAACAGTGTTTATCTGGGGGTAACATCAGAGTGAGGGTCAAGAAAATGATGGAAATTTGGGGAATCACGAAACTCTTCTAAACCTTTGTCAAAACTCACAGAACTGCATTTTAAAAAAGGCAAATTTTACTGATTTAAGTTACAGTTGTCCCTCAGTATCTGGGCGATTGGTTCCAGGACCTCCATCAGATACCCAAATCCACAGATGCTCAACTCCCTTACCAGGGATGTAAAATGGTGTAATATTCGCATGTAACCCAAGCATATCCTCCCATATACTTTATTTATTTTATATTCAAACCAGAAGAATGTTGTCCCATATACTTTAAATTATCTCTACATTACTTATAACATCTAATACAATACCTACATATCCATTCATGCATGTGGATTCAATGTGTTACTTAGTGGGTGACAAGTTCAAGTTTTGCTTTTTGGAATCTTGTGCATTTGTTTCCAAATATTTTTGGTCCATGGTTGAATCCATGGATGCAGAAGCCATGGACAGAGGGCCGACAATATATGTGAGCAACCTGACTTTAAAAATTGTGGGCCGGGCGCGGTGGCTCACGCCTGTAATCCTAGCTCTCTGGGAGGCCGAGGCGGGCGGATTGCTCGAGGTCAGGAGTTCGAAACCAGCCTGAGCAAGAGCGAGACCCCGTCTCTACTATAAAGAGAAAGAAATTAATTGGCCAACTAAAAATATATATACAAAAAATTAGCCGGGCATGGTGGCGAATGCCTGTAGTCCCAGCTACTTGGGAGGCTGAGGCAGCAGGATTGCTTGAGCCCAGGAGTTTGAGGTTGCTGTGAGCTAGGCTGACGCCATGGCACTCACTCTAGCCTGGGCAACAAAGTGAGACTCTGTCTCAAAAAAAAAAAAAAAAAAAAAAAAATTGTGCATGACAATTCACAATTGCAAAGATGTGGAAACAACCCAAGTGCCCATATCAATACATGAGTGGATTAATAAAATGTGGTATATGTATACCATGGAGTATTATAAGAAACAATGGTGATATAGCACCTCTTGTATTTTCATGGATAGATCTGGAATCCATTCTAAGTGAAGTATCCCAAGAATGGAAAACTAAGCACCACATGTACTCACCAGCAAATTGGTATTAACTGATCAATACCTAAGTGGACATATAGGAATAACATTTATCTGGCAGATGGGCGGGGGGGGGGAGGAGGAGGGGATGGGTATATACATACATAATGAGTGTGATGTGTACCATCTGGGGGATGGACACAATTGAAGCTCTGACTCTGGGGGGTAAGGGGAAAGGCAACACACATAACCTAAACATTTGTACCTCCATAATATGCTGAAATAAAAAAAAAAATTGTGCATGAGAGAGCAGCAAATGAAGTCAGCTAAAATGGTAGGGTAGCAACCTCCCTCCTGAGAAACACCAAAAATCCTGACAAAGTGGTAAGAATCAACCTTATCAGATCTCTGGAAGATAGTCAAAGGTTTACAGCAACCAATAAATGCTTCACCGGAGGCCAATGAAACATAGTAGGAGAGCTTTGTGGTGCTCTAACTTACTCCCACCCTACCTTGCTCCCTAGGGCAGTGGTTTTGAAGGCAGCAGCTCACATTCCTGGTGTTAGTACCCGTTCCCAAGCAACTGTGTTATTCTGTTTTGATCTCTCTGTGAATTCCCTAAAGGACAGACACAGGGACTTGACTTTGATTTGCCTAACTCAGAATTCTCTGAGGTATGTTATTCCTTGAAAACATTGAAAAGTAAATGAATAAGCCACTAGCTGACAGGGACAAAAAGTAACAGTGGGGAAAGCAATAAATATGCCAAAACCCTGGGAGGAAAAGAGGGAAAGTAAGATATTTGCGGGCATCAGTGTGAGGGTGAGGGAGGTTTAGAAAGCCAAGCAGGTGCCAAGGGCAGGACTCTACACAGAACAGACTGGAGGAGAGCACAAGCACTCTCTGCTAGCTGATCTTGGTGATCAACTACAAGCAGGAAACATAGGATAAGGTCTAAGTACAAGCTGCCTGGTTTAGCATTGAAGTAATACCCTAACATAGTCAATCTGCAAAGACCTAGAAAGTTTTTCTATGTTTTCTTTTACTCCCTCCCACCCCCATCTCCAGAAGTCTCTGTCAAACTACTGGCTGAGCACTGAGTTAAAGGAACAGAGACATTAGGGACCACACATGACAAAATGGTTTCAAAAAGTTACTATATAAACACGTAACTACAGTCCCACAACAAGCAACAAGAAATCCTAGGGAGAGGAAGAATCCGATTTCCAGAATTACATCATAAAATCAAAATGACCACTTTTCAAATTAAGTGGCATGCAAAGAAACAAGAAAGTATGGCTCAGGCACAGGAAAAAGAGAAATTAACAGAAACTATCCCTGAGAAAGCAAAGACTGTACTTAGACAAAGACTTTAAGTCAACTGTCCTAAACATTCTCAAAAAGCTAAAGGAAACCATGGACAAAGAACTAAAGGGAACCAAGAGAACAATGTGTCAATAAATACAGAATATTAATAAGTAAGACAAATTATAAAAAGGAATAAAATAAAAATTTTGAAGCTGAAAAGTATAGTAACTGTAATAACTTCTTTCATTTTTTTTTTTTTTTTTTGAGACAGAGTCTCGCTTTGTTGCCCAGGCTAGAGTGAGTGCCGTGGCGTCAGCCTAGCTCACAGCAACCTCAAACTCCTGGCTCAAGCAATCCTCCTGCCTCAGCCTCCCAAGTAGCTGGGACTACAGGCATTCGCCACTATGCCCGGCTAATTTTTTTTTTTTGTATATATTAGTTGGCCAATTAATTTCTTTCTCTTTATAGTAGAGACGGGGTCTCGCTCTTGCTCAGGCTGGTTTCGAACTCCTGACCTCGAGCAATCCGCCCGCCTCGGCCTCCCAGAGAGCTAGGGTTACAGGCGTGAGCCACCGCGTCCGGCCCTTCTTTCATTTTTTAAATTAAAAATTCACTAGAGGATTTCAATAGCAGATTCAAGCAGGCAGAAGAATCAGTTAATTTAAAGATATATCAATTGAGATTATTCAGGAACAGGAGCAGAAAGAAAAAATATGGAAAAAAATGAACAAAGCCTGAGAAACTTGTGGGACATAATCAAGCATATCAATATATGTATGCAGGCCGGGCGCGGTGGCTCACGCCTGTAATCCTAGCACTCTGGGAGGCCGAGGCGGGCGGATTGCTCAAGGTTAGGAGTTCGAAACCAGCCTTAGCAAGAGTGAGACCCCGTCTCTACTATAAATAGAAAGAAATTAATTGGCCAACTAATATATATAGAAAAAATTAGCCGGGCATGGTGGCGCATGCCTGTAGTCCCAGCTACTCGGGAGGCTGAGGCAGGAGGATCGCTTGAGCCCAGGAGTTTGAGGTTGCTGTGAGCTAGGCTGACGCCATGGCACTCACTCTAGCCTGGGCAACAAAGTGAGACTCTGTCTCAAAAAAAAAAAAAAAAAATATATGTATGCATTATGGGAGTCCTCGGTAGAGATAGAAAGGGGCAGAAAGACTGTTTGAATAAATAACAGCTGAAAACTCAACAAATCTGATGAAAGACATGAATCTACACATCCAAGAAACTCAATGAACTCCACAGGATAAGCTCAAAGAGATCCACAGAACACATATTAATTAAACTATTGAAAGACAAAAACAAAGAGAGACTCTTGAAAGTTTCAAGAGAGAAGTTATTTATCATGTATAAGGGATCCTCACAGATAACAGCCAATTTTTCATCAGAAACTATGGAGACCAGAAGGCAGTGGGATGACATATTTAAAAGTACCAAAAGAAAAAAAAAAAACACCCTGTCAATTAAGAATTCTACATCCAGAAAATTATTCTTCAAGAATAATTTGAAGGAGAAATTAAGACATTCTCAGATAAACAAAAGCATTGAAAGAGTTGCAAGTAGATACCCTCTACATAAAATGTCAAAGGGGGTCCTTCAAGCTGAAAGAAAAGGATACTATCCAGTAATTCAAAACCATATACAGAAAAATAAAGAACATGAGTAATAACTTTGCCATTATTGGTGGTTCACACCTATAATCCCAGCACTTTGGGAGGCCAAGTTAGGGGGATCACTTGAGCCCAAGGGTTCAAAGACCAGCCTGGGCAACACAGTGAGACCCCCAACTCTACAAAAAATTAGCTGGTGTGGGTGGTAGCATGCACCTATAGTCCGAGCTACTGGGAGGCGGAGGCAGGAGAATCGTTTGAGTGCAGGAGATGGAGACTGCAGTGAGCTATGATTACATCACCACCCTCCAGCCTGGGCAACAGAATGAGAACTTGTCATTGGGGTGGAGGGTTGGAGGTTGGGGGGAACACCTGCAAGACCGTAGATTTGAGGAAGAGGAAAAAAAGACCTAAAAAGGTAGTAGACAAGAACATCAATTTAATTAAGAACTGTACCTGTTTGTGGCAGCATCCTGAACACTGGCATTTTTATGACTTAAATTTTCTCTCGTAATCTGAGAAAAGGAAATCACAGAACAACATTAAATCTTTGTTAAGGGTACTAAAGTAATAAGAAAATCTACATTATCTTATCCATGGAAATACCAGTAGTACATCTAGTATATGCAATCCTATCCCATACTTAAATTAATAATCCAAGACTCAATTTCAATATGTTTGGTAAACAAATTCATAATTCTTACTAGACAGTTCTCAATAATGTACCATTTAAAAAAATGTATAGTTTGATGTATTTTTAAAACTATACACAGGTACAAAATCAACATATATAACATTTTCACTACCGCCCCCCCCCCCAAATATTCCCTTGAGGCTCCCCATATAATCCCATCAAAAATCCTTCCTTAAGGTGAATAATGATCTATACTTTATATAGTTTCATAAAATTGGAGTCACATAAAACCTATTTTTGTGTCTTGTTCTTTAAAGGAGCAGGATGTTTTCAAGATTTGCCCATGTTGTTGAATATATCACTAATTCATTCCTTTTCAGTTGATTAGTAGCATTCTACTGTATCGATACACCACAATATCCGTTTATCTGTTTACCTGTTGATGGACATTTGGGTTGTTTTCAGTTTTTAGCTATTATAAATAAAGCTGCTAGGAAAATCCCTATACTAATACCTATGTGAACCTAAGTTTTTGATTTCTCCTGGGCAAATATCTAAGAGTGTAATTTCTGGGTCAGATAGTAAGCGTTTGTTTAATGCATTGCCAAACTCTTTTCTAAAGTGCTTATGTTATTTTATATTTTTACTGGCAATGCATGTCACTGCAGGAGCTCCATCATCACCAACATGATGGTCAGGCTTTAATTTTAGCTATTTCAGTGGACAGCCTTTTCACCATGAAGTATGATGTTAGCTGCAGGTTTTGTTCATAGATGCCCTTTATCAGGCTGAAGAAGTTCCATTATATTCCTAGTATATTGAGAGCTTTTATCATGAATAAGTGTTGAACTTTGAAAAATGCCTTTTCTATATGAATTGAGACAATTTTATTTATTTTTTAACATGGTGAACTATACTAGGTTTTGAATGACAACCCAACATTTTTCCCAAGATAAATCCTACTTTGTCATGATGTACAATTTTATTTGTAAACTGAGTATGATTTGATTATATTTTGTTAAGGACTTTTATGTCTATATTCAAGAGGAGTATTGGTCTATAGTTTCTTTTCTTATAATTTTTTTTTCTGGTTTTAGTATTGGCATAAAGAGTTTGTGTAGAACTGTTACTACTTCTTCCTTAAATGTGTGGTAGATTTCAACAATGAAGGCATCTAGTCTGGATTTTTCTTCATGTGGAAGTTTTCATGTTATAAAATCAAATCCCTTTAATTTAGGGCTATTCATGTTATTTCTCTATTCTGAGTCAAGAAGGATTCAAAGGTATAACTGAAACGTAAGGTAATGATGTCTTAGTCCATGCAGTCTGCTATCACAAAATACCATAAACTGGGTAGCCCATACATAATAAATATTTATTTCTTACAGTTCTGGAGGCTGGGAAGTCTAAGATCAAGGTACTGGCAGATGAAGTGTCTGGTGAGGGGCCTTTCCTCATGGATGGTGCCCACTTGATGCATCCTCACATGGTGGAAGAAGCAAACAAGTTCCCTTGGGGCTCTTTTATAAAAGCACTAATATTCATGAGGGCTCTGCCCTCATGATCTAACCATCTCCCAAAGGCCTCACCTGTTAATACCATTGCACTGGAGTTTAGGTTTCAACATACAAATTTTGGGGGGACACAAATATTCACACCACAGCAAATGATAGCAACTGTTACTACTACTGCTACTACAGCTTTTGAGGGTCAATGTTTTTTTTTTTTTTTTTGAGACAGAGTCTCACTTTGTTGTCCAGGCTAGAGTGAGTGCCATGGCGTCAGCCTAGCTCACAGCAACCTCAAACTCCTGGGCTCAAGTGATCCTTCTGCCTCAGCCTCCCGAGTAGCTGGGACTACAGGCATGCGCCACCATGCCCGGCTAATTTTTTTTTTTTTATATATATATCAGTTGGCCAATTAATTTCTTTCTGTTTATAGTAGAGATGGGGTCTCGCTCTTGCTCAGGCTGGTTTTTGAACTCCTGACCTTGAGCAATCCGCCCGCCTCGGCCTCCCAAGAGCTAGGATTACAGGCGTGAGCCACAGCGCCCGGCCTGAGGGTCAATGTTTTTTAAACGCTTATTGTGTGCCAGGCACTATTCAATGTCCTTTACATTTATTATCTTATTTCATCTTTACAATCCATCTTAAAGTAGGTACAACCATTATCCTGTTTTAAACATAATTGAACTGAGGCTCAGAAAAATTAATTTGCCCCAAGTCACAAAGCTAGTAGGTGATAGAACAGAAATGGCATTCTAGAGCCAATACTGTCATATTCTATATTTATTTTTACATGTAAATATTATGTTTTATGTTTATATAGTGGGAGATGGTAGATAAAACACATGAACAATATTCCTAAAGTCCACTCAGGTCTATTGAAGATTTATATGTGGGGATAGGATGGACAAAGTGTATCTTCTCAACAAGAGATTTTGAAATCCTAGTTGACAACCTGATTTGCTGAGGTAGACTGCTGTCCTGGTTTTAAAATGAAGAATAAGTATGAAAGTTAAGGAGAACCAAGGAAAAGCTGATTTTTTAGAGCAGAGCTGCCATAGATAGCCCTCAAGGAGGTTGGTCTCTACCCACATCCTTCACCAAGTCCCAGCCAACTTTCCGCCTCGTTTCTCACTCCTGTTGCTAATAACATCAACATTTCCCCAAACCGAGGGTAGACGGGTAGGGGGAATAGTAGATGGATAAAGAAAAACCTACAATCACAGACACACTGTCAAAAGAAACCCAAACAATCACTAGGTTTTCTGGCCATAAGAGTGGCAAGACTCACTTTTACAGAAATTTGTTTGTGTTTCTTTTTTTTGGCTTCTATACCCCAAGGCATCTTTACTCTAACTTTTTACTCCATGACTGCCCCCTCTTAATCTAGCCTGATTAGAATTTAGAGTTGAGGAAGGCATTTCCCATCCTGAGTTTGTGTCTTGGTACTACAGGTCCTACCCTCTAATCACTTGCTAAGTCCCACACTGTTTTCACTTTACCAGAGCTATCTCTATTAAAGGCAGCTTACCTTATGTACTGCTTCTACTTGAGCCTTCAAAATGTTACTCTTGAAGTCAGGAGGGACTCTCATGGCATTCAATCCTGGGCTCTCAATGGCATTATTAAGACATTTTTCAGTCAACTTTACCACCTCCTCCTAAATATTAAAAATACACTGTAATCTCTCTGATAGACAGTAGTTATACAGAAATAGGAAAGAGAATGATGAAAGTTCACATTCAGAAAACCAGAAAATCATGTCTTTTTTTTTTTTTTTGAGACAGAGTCTCACTTTGTTGCCCAGGCTAGAGTGAGTGCTGTGGCATCAGCCTAGCTCACAGCAACCTCAAACTCCTGGGCTCAAGCGATCCTACTGCCTCAGCCTCCCAAGTAGCTGGGACTACAGGCATGCGCCACCATGCCCGGCTAATTTTTTCTATATATATTAGTTGGCCAATTAATTTCTTTCTATTTATAGTAGAGATGTGATCTCGCTCTTGCTCAGGCTGGTTTTGAACTCCTGAGCTCGAGCAATCCGCCCTCCTCAGCCTCCTAGAGTGCTAGGATTACAGGCGTGAGCCACCGCGCCCGGCCAGAAAATCATGTCTTAAACAGCCATAGCCTATTCCAGGCATAATTAACTCCTATGATCATTTACCTATGGATAGCTCCAGAATTACAGGGATTAGCCTCTCCAGGGTCCAACCTAAAATCCAGCTGAAATTAATCACAGCAAATGTTGCACATTCTCTGTGTGTGGCATTTGTCCCAGATGATATATTTAGTTATTTAGTTGCTTAAAGACAGGAAAAAAAAAAAGACAGGAAATGATTTCTAGAGTTCCCTACTAATTAATATTTCATGTTAACTCTGGAGCTATCACCAACAAGATATTTGTGCCTGAGATTATATGTAACAGCCACAAAAAGGTCACCCTCAGACACAGACATATGAAAAAGAATAATACACAAATCCAGTCAATGAAGATCATAATTAAAACAATATTAGCTACTATGAAAAAGAAAAAAATGGAAGGCAGCAGATTAAGAAATAAATTTAGATGATATACAACTGACATTTTACTTTAAAAGATACTATATATTCATTTTCACTGTAGTTAGCGGAAAAAAAAAAAAAAAAAAAAGAAGATACTATACTCATTAATAATCAATAGTTATGGCCGGGCGCAGTGGCTCACGCCTGTAATCCTAGCACTCTGGGAGGCTAAGGCAGGCGGATCACTCAAGGTCAGGAGTTTGAAACCAGACTGAGCAAGAGCGAGACCACATCTCTACTAAAAATATAAAGAAATTAATTGGCCAACTAAAATTACATAGAAAAAATTAGCCGGGCATGGTGGTGCATGCCTATAGTCCCAGCTACTTGGGAGGCTGAGGCTGTAGGATTACTTGAGCCCAGGAGTTTGAGGTTGCTGTGAGCCAGGCTAACGCCATGGCACTCTAGCCGGGGGCAACAGAGTGAGACTCTGCCAAAAAAAAAAAAAAAAAAAAAAGAATTCAACACCTCAGAGAAATAATCAAAGACAATTACAAATATTTATTTATCTGTTTATCGCATCACTGATTATGACTTGAAAATTAGCAATAATATAAGTGTGTCTAATAGGGGCATGAGTGAACACATTGATTACACATTCATGCATTTTATTACTGTCTGTTAATGTGTTGATGAAAAAAGGGAAGATATTTACAATTATGTAGTTTTAACACATTAATTGCCACGTGAGTTGTATTTAACTCACACTAGTTTTGAGGCCAGGGCCTCATGAAGCAAAACCTGGGCAAAACCCTGCAAATCTTACTTGTTGATGTTCTTATTGTTATAATTAATATTGACAAATTAATTCTAAAAATGCGGATTAAATGAATAAAAAAGTTAATACATTTCATTTTTCATTAAATTAGAAAGGATCGTTTTGTTTTCTAAGTTTTTATTCTATTTTTCCTAAAACACTGTGGCCCAATGGAAAAAAATTATTTTCTAGTTTGGCAGTTCATCTGTTAAAAAGCAGTGTCATTTCCCGAAAGCTGTGGTCCTCAAACCCCAGTATTGGTTTCCTAGCTATGTGATCCCCCAAATGCTCCTTAATGGCGCACTGTCCTTCAATTCATGTACTCCTTTACTGCTCCCTTTGCTACCCTAAACCCACAACTCCTCATCTTTTCAAGACTTCAAAACCAATTTCACAGATTATCTGCCTCAGAGGCAGAGTTGCATTATAACAAGATATGCAAGGAAATTTATACAAGAAACAAGCAGTTGTTCAATAGATTTCCATGAACTCCTAACATAGCCGACAATACCCCCTCCTCTCCCTACACTCAGGAGTCACCTGGCTTCAATGCTTCTTCAGGGTCATTCTAGTCCTCTTACTAAATTTTTGTCAAATTAATTATTAATCATCTAAAGCTTTCATCTAAAATTCTCAATGTATTCTTTTGTTTCTGATCCTGCATTCTCTTACCTTACAAAGAGTGAAACAAACTGATGCTGTGAAAACAGACAAATGTAATAGCATACTGAAGGGTCAAGAAAGTGGAAATCCATTCTGAAATTTAATCACGTTCTAAAAGATATTTCTGAGAAAAAACATTAGAAAGGGTGGGGGGGAGACTCTGATCCTGGACAGTTTTAATAATGATAATGCAAGAAGAAAAATCACTCTCTGCCCTGTACTGGTCTCTAAAGAAATTCCAGTCAGTTATCCGAAGATGAAAAAACACTGAGAGTCAGAGGTTTCCCTTTCC
This sequence comes from Microcebus murinus, assembly GCF_040939455.1. Taxonomy (NCBI): domain Eukaryota; kingdom Metazoa; phylum Chordata; class Mammalia; order Primates; family Cheirogaleidae; genus Microcebus; species Microcebus murinus. The sequence goes on from NC_134111.1 coordinate 10,296,336, forward strand.
TTTTTAAAACCAAAACAAAACAAAATTTAACTTGGCCTTGTTATCAGTGATCTGAATATAGGAAAAATGGGTATCTCCAGATCGTTATCTAAAATTCACTCTTCTATTTAGTAAGGACATCTGGTAGCTAATATGATTAATTATAAAACTTCTATCTCAATTTAGTTATCCCTGTAAGTTATTTAATATAGAAATAAGAAACATTTTTTAAATTATAGTCAAATAATTAATTGAAGCTTAATTGATATGCATCCCCAAAAATTCAAAGGGGAGAGAATGGAGAAAAGAATGAAAGAGGAAGTTGAAGCATCTGAAATTCTATTCTCTTCCTGTTTACACTACGAAGCAGCTCTCTTTTAAGCAAATCCTTCTATAATTTCAAAGGCTTTCTGCAAGTCCTTCAACTGGACAGGCTGAATCAAAATAAAAGGTTTAACAGCCATCACACTTTTGACTTTTTTTTTAATGATGAAAGGATTTACAATTCTAAATGTTGCTGTGTAAATTTCCCCCTTCCCTCCTAAACATCCACAAATTCCATTTTTTTAAATGAGAAAACAGATTTATGAGAGCACAGCACAGATAGATTTCCCAGCAAATGAAAAGAGAAAGTATTGTCTTTGGAAAAAAGAGATTTCTGGGAGCTCTGGAGATGTATGATAGGTGTTCACAGGGAAATCTGAATACCTGGCTGTTGACGTTAACATCGATGTTGGATCGAGGGGACAGCAAAGAACTGTTCTCCATCTCAAGCTGTTTGAGCTTCTCTGAGGCATCTTTCAATGCTGAAAAAAATGGCAAAATAGCCCCTCAGTCCACTGAGCTGTCATAGTTGTATGAGGATAGTTTCATTTTCTCAATACCAGTTTTCATCAATTAAAACTAATAATCCACATAAACGCAAAATACATTTTCTTTCCATAACCAGGCACCTGTCCATTAATTTGAGTAAGAGTTAATCCTAAGTAGGCACACTGCCCTTTATCTGCAGTGCTCCTAAAAAGCAACTGGATATAGAATCTCAACAGCATGTGTGGTTAAGAAGGTTTACCCAGCAAGAGACTTGAAAAGCAGAGAACACTTGTGACATTATTCCTTTCTTCCATAACCACAACACAAGCTCACGTCGAACCTCAATACTTTGCCATCTTCATTCCTTGGCCCTTACTATACACTACCTTAAATTAATATGGAGCAAACTGATGAAGGAGCTGTATTTATTCATTCACTGAGACAACATACTATATATTGGTACAATCAGGTGTGATGCAAAACAATCATTTTGTCTCCATAATGTTCTTCCTAGCTGCAAAATACATTATAAAGTCCCCTAACCATTGAAAAGATAATAATACATTAACCATAATTCATCTTTAAATGAACTCTAAAGTCATCATCCTGAAATAATCTTATTTTGCAGGTATTAATTTGGTATGAGTTAAAATTTTTATACTTATTTGACAAAAAAGTTGTTGAATGACTAATAATTTCTCAACAATCAGAAGAAGGAAACTCTGAAATGATGTCCTCTGGGTCAAAGGAATCTTCTAAAAGTGCTCATCAATTAACCTAGTGGATTCTCTCCCTGTCTGCACATTAAAATCAGAAGGGGAACTTTCAAGAAATACTCATTCCCTGGGCTTACCCTAGAATAATTATATCAGAATCTCTGGAAATAGGATTCTCGCACTGATAGTATTTAAAATTCTCCAGGGGATTTTAATGTACAATCAAAGTTGAGAATAACTAATTCAACACTGGTCATCTCATTTACTTAGTTGCCATCTCCTGGTTTTCTTACGCTTCAAATTACTTGATACAGAATTTTAACATATGATGTTGACACCACAAATGCTGATAAATTAGTACTTTTTTTTTTTTTAGCGGAAATAAAGCTTCTGCTACTTCTGTTTGTCTGGGGAACATCCTATCTGAGACATAGGATAAGCTGTTTTAAAAAGTTACTATTTGTATTCTGCAGAGACACTCTTGCGAGAAAAAAAAAAAAAGAAAAAAAAAGTTACTATTTGTAACTATTAATACTTACCTATGTCCATCAGGATACTGACATTACAACCAAAATAAAATACAGAATAAACTGGATAACAAGATTGAGACAGTAACAGTTAACATAAAAATGTCTACTTATTCTGAGTGACTTTGAGCAACTAAATCATATTCATGAAATTCACACTATTCAAAAATTTCTTTTGCCACAACCTCAAAAGCATTCAAAGTCTGCTTGAATACCTTCTGTATTGAAGAAGAGCTCACTAACTCTTAGGTATCTATGTCTATTATATGGCAGAAACTGTTAAATTCTTCCTTATACTGATGCAAAATCTACTTTCTTATACTTGCAAATTGCTCATCCAAGATTCACCAATAAAGTGCAATTAAAATAAAGTCTTTGATATATGAGACTTTCAAATATTTGGAGAGTTATGTCTCATTTGATCTTTTCTTCTCTAGGCATCTGCACTACCGTGTTACCCTAACCTAATAGAATCTGCTGAAAAGTATGAACTCAGTAAGTGTTTGCTGATACAATACTATTACAACACTGAAGAAATTAAACTATCTGAATTCATATAATAGACACAAAATGGAATGCAAATGAAATCAATATTGCCATCTCTATAAAAGAGACTATTTTTATTTTAACCCTAGAAATACTTTGCATTAAGCTATCTTGCTGAACCGAATCTTGAAGGCTTTGGTTTGCTATGTCTTACATCTTTTTAGTGACAAAGAGCAAGCATTTCTAACAAGAGGTAGAATCCAGGGCAGGGCTGTCAAAACTGGACTAACCAAAAGCAATTATTGCAGAGAAAGTACATGAGAAATAACAATGGAGAATGTTTTCTTAATCTAATAACTTCACAACTGCTCTTTAAAGAAATCAGATTAGAATATTATTCTGAAATTATCAACATAATAAGTTAAAGTTAATTCTTGTTTCCCTGACCTTACACTAACAAGCACAATTTAAACATGTTAGATGTCAATAAAAACAATCATGATGTACCTGAACATTTGTTTGTAGTGGTTGCTCAGGGAACAAGAGAATGAATTTTTAACACCACTTACCAGTTGAACTTTAGCATGTTCTATTAAACAGAAGCAGTGTGTGACTTCTCACTAACAATTCTTATTTCTAAATTACTAAATACCACTGCTGTATTCTATGCTCTTCAGAGACAACAGTGTACTCACTGGCAATTTTTCTATGAGTTGTTTAAAGATGGTGTCTAATTTTAGCCTGTGACAGAAATCAAAATTGGCAAGAGCCACATAAATACAAGCTGCTTTAAAATGAACATGCATTACCCCAAGAATCAATAGGAAACTTCTGTTTATAAACAGGTTATACTTTAATATCAAACCAAACTCACATATAGACATTTTCAATGAGCAATTTACTTCTGTCTTTAATCTTTGAAAAGATTTTTTTGAAAAAACAGCATTGTTTCTGCATTATTTCTTTTTGTGGGCCTATGCAATAACAAAACATTCATTCAACCCTGTGCCCTAGAAAATCTTTAAGGAAACTTCTATTCTTTTTAATTTGCGCTCAAGAAAATAAAAACCAGGCCGGGCGCTGTGGCTCACGCCTGTAATCCTAGCTCTTGGGAGGCCGAGGCGGGCGGATTGCTCAAGGTCAGGAGTTCAAAACCAGCCTGAGCAAGAGCGAGACCCCGTCTCTACTATAAATCGAAAGAAATTAATTGGCCAACTGATATATATATAAAAAATTAGCCGGGCATGGTGGCGCATGCCTGTAGTCCCAGCTACTCGGGAGGCTGAGGCAGAAGGATCACTCGAGCCCAGGAGTTTGAGGTTGCTGTGAGCTAGGCTGACGCCACGGCACTCACTCTGGCCTGGACAACAAAGCGAGACTCTTGTCTCAAAAAAAAAAGAAAATAAAAACCAAGTTTGAAAACTCTTAAATGTCTAACGATTTATAAATGGTACATGTTTAATAGCCTCAATTATGCTATCTTAAATATTTCAAAGTTCTCTTAAGTCAAAAAAGGGTAAGCAGGCATAACAAGTCTAAATTAAAGTTAGACTTTAAAAGTTCTTTAAAGTTATTTAGACTTTAAAAGTTCAACTATTACATAAAATATTCTTGGAGAAACTGACTTAAATATCTCATTTCAAAGGAAGATAAAATAAAAAGGTGCCATTGATATATTACAGAACATTTACTTACTCTCATATTCAACTTCAGGTTCCTCTACACCAGTTTGCCTGGTGGCTACATTAATTTCATCTAGTGCTTGGGATGCTTCCAGAGTGTCAGATGCTCCAATTACATCACCAATGGTTCTTTCCAATAAGTCTGGGCTATCTAGCAAATCAATATTCAAAGGCAAGCTGTAGAGGTAACAGAAAATTTATTTAGACCAACAAATTTATCATGAAAAAACTTAAATTATACTTTGTCCTCCATATCCATGGGTTCTACATCCATGTATTCAACCGACTGCAGATTGAAAATATTTGAAAGAACTAAAAATAACAATACAATGATAAAAATACAAATAAAAAATACTCTTACCACTATATACATAGAATTTACACTGTATTAGGTAGTGTAAGTAATCCAGAGATGATTTAGAGTATGAAGGAGAACGTGTATAGGTCACACCCAAATACTACATCATTTCATATAATGGACTTCAGCATCCAAGGATTCTCGTATCTAAGGAGCATCCTGGAATCAACCTCTCACAGATACAGAGAGACAACTGTACTAACAAAAATCTTTGTTGGGAAAAAATTCATGAAAGAGTTTGTATCTCAACTGACTTTATTCATCTCTTAAAATCCTTCTTAGGCTGGGCAGACTTCTTCTCCCAGCCAAAATGGAGTAAAAAGGACTGGTTTAGCCTCCCGCCTGAAATAACCTAAGGAGTAAAAATAAGCTATTTTCAAGACACTAGATTATCTGGCAACAAAATACAGTGATTCTGGGATTTGGAAAACAAATGCGGTGAGCCCTACAATTGCCTTCAGAGAATTTCTAGGCCACAGTGGTGGGGGGAATGAGGCAGAGCGTGGAAGACTCCCTTAGCTGAGAAGATGGGCTGACAGTCCAGGGACACGAAGGCAGCTAGAGGTCATAGGACAGAACGCCAGAGAAGAGAGAACAGCGCAAAGAGTCCTGGAGGTATGCAGAGGGTCCCTCTAAAGTACTCAGTACTGATGAGAGCATGTGTGTGAGAAAACTCCCCAAGGCTTGGAAAAGAACTACCTGAATAGATTAGAGGAAATGAGTGACATTAATACTGGGCCACAGTGCCTGTTTCCACAGACTAACTATAAAACCCCTAATTCACAGGACATTGAGAATTCAGGAAGACCCTGCCTCAGTAGTGGAGAAAAATTAACCCAAACTGAGCACTGCAACAGACCCACCTACCAAATCACAAAAACAAGAAGTAAAAGGATCAAACTGTTTCCAAGTAACCTGTCTGCATCAACAAACAAAGCTCAAGAAGATTTAGAGAAGACAAAAGTATCTAGTACCCAAAGTAAAATTCACAATATCAGACATCCATTCAAAGATTACCAAGAATGGAAAGAGGCAGAAAAAGATAACCCATACTAAAGAGAAAAATCAATCAACTAAAACTGACCCACAACTGACAATTAGCAGAGAAAAACATTAAAAGTTATAAGTGTATTCCATATGTTCTAAAAGTTAGAGACACAGAAGACATAAAAAAGACCCAAATCAAACTTACAGAGATGAAAACTACAGTATTAAGATGGAAACCATATTAGATGAGATTGAAAGCAGATTAAACAGAAAAAATACTTAACTTGAAGGCATAGCAATAAAAACTACCCCTCAAAAAAAACAAAACAAAACAAAAAAAAAAAAACAACCACTAAAAGAATCAGAGAGAGAGAGAAAGAAAGAAGAATATCATTTAGCTCTAGGACAACTTTAAGCAGTCTAATACTAACTGGAATCCCAAAGTGGGGGTGGGACAGAACAAATATTTGAAAAAATAATGGTTCAAAATTCTCCAAATTTGATGAGAACTAAAAACCCATGTATGTAAGAATCTCAGCTAACCCCAAACACAAAAAATGTAAAGAAAACTACACCAGACTTTATGCCAACAAATTCAACTTAGATGATATGAATAATTTCTTGAAACACATAAACTGCCACACCTCACTCCAGAAGAAATACAAAATATGAATAGACACATAAATTGAATAATTAAAAATTTGACCATAAGGACCTCAGGCCCAGATGACTTCTCTGGTAAATCCTATCAAATATTTAAAAGAATTAACGCCTGGCCAGGCGTGTTGGCTTATAACTGTAATCCTAGCATTTTGGGAGGCCAAGTTGGGAGGACTCCTTGAGGCCAGGTGTTCAAGACCAGACTGAAAAAGACTGAGACCCCCCATCTCTACCAAAAAACAGAAAATTAAGCAGCCGTGGTAGCTTGCACCTATAGTCCTAGCTACTCAGGAAAGCTGAGGCAGGATTGCTTAAGCCCAGGAGCTTTACATATTTTTTAGAGCATTTTTGTAAAACCACAGATAAGTCAAAAATTTGAGTTATTTTCAAATATGAGTTCTGTTGTGGAACCAGTGCAGTGCAGACAGTTCAAAATATCAACGAAGTCTTTGGGGAGGATGTGACTAATGAACACACAATACATTGATGGTTTCAGAAGTTCTATTCTGGGGATTTTCATCTTGATAATGAGCCATGTGGGCGACCTGAGACCAAGGTGGATAAAGATGAGCTGAGAGCTGTAGTGGAAGTGAATCCATCTTAACCTACTTGTGAATTAAAAGGTTTGACGTTACTATTCCAACAATATTGGACCATTTAAAACAAATTGGTGTTGGACCATTTAAAACAAATTGGCAAGGTAAAGAAGCTGGATAGATGGGTATCGCATGAATTAAATCAGCATCAGAAGAGAAATCATCTTTGAAGCTTGCCTTTCTTTGCTGTCATGACATAAAGGCAAATAGTTTCTACGATGTATTGTTACGTGTGACAAAAAATGGATTCTTTTTGACAATCACACACATGTTCAACACAATGGCTGGATAAAGATGAAATGTCAAAACACAGTCCAAAACTGAACATTCATCAACAAAAGCTAATGGTGTCTGTTTGGTGGTCCAGCGCTGGTATTATCTCCTACAGGTTCATGAAACCTGGTCAATTACAGCAGATGTCTACTGCAAACAACTGGACAAAATGATGAGGATTCTCATGATTAAGCAGCCAAGACTGTTCAATAAAGACCAGCCAATCCTCTTGCAAGACAATGCTCATGTTGTGACTACATGTCACACAAACAATACTGCTCAAATTGTAGCAGCTGCACTTGGAAACTTTCTGTCATCCACTGTATTCACCAGACCTTGCACCAATTGACTACCACTTCTTCCAGCCTTGGACCACATTTTGCAAGGAAAAATATTCAATTCTGAACAAGCTGTGCAAAAACGCCTTTCTCAATTTCACTGCCACTTGCTCTCCAGGCTTCTTTGCTGCTGGCATAAACAAGCTACCATTAAGATGGCAAAACTGTGTGGATAGTTTAGGTGGATACTTGTTTGAGATATACTAAACTTCTGATTTTATCTTTTTTTTGTAGAGACCGGGGGGGGGGGGGGGGTGTGTCTCACTCTTGCTCAGGCTAGTCTCGAACTCCTGAGCACAAACGATCTGCCAGCCTCGGCTTCCCAGAGTGCTAGGATTGCAGGTGTGAGCCACCACACCCAGCCTAAACTTCTGATTTTAAAATCATATGTTTCATATTTAATGACCTAATAGAAAAATTAGTTGGGCATTGTGACACGCATCTGTAGTCCCAGCTACTCAGGAGACTGAGGGAAGAGGACACTTGAGCCCAGGAGCTGGAGGTTGCAGTGAGCTATGATGATGCCACTGCACTCTACCCAGTGCAACAGAGTGACACTCTGTCTCAAAAACTGGTCAACATTGTGATGAAAGTAAAAAAGGCTGGGAACTGTTCATGATCAAAGAAATACGAAAAATGAATTGAAATTTTGACTGAATCTTCAGTCAGGAGGAAAAAGAGGGCAGTTATTTAAAAATTTGGGAAAATTGGAATATGAGCTATATATTACAGTATTATATCAATGTTAAATTTCCTGAGGTGATAAATGTATCATATAAAAGAATCTGTGATTTTTGGAGATTCATGCAAAGGCATTTAGGAATGAAATACTATTGTCGTATTATGATTCTCAGTTCAGCCAAGAAATTAAGATAAATGCAAGTATGGTAAAATATTAATAATTGGTGAATCTAGAGGAAAGGCAGATGGCTATTCATCTACCATTCTTTCAACTTTTTTAAGTTTTCCAAAATAAAAAGTTGGGAGGGAAAAAAAAAGGATGTATGTGCTTCCCTTCAGCCAAGTGTAAATGCAACTTTAAGCCCATTCAATGAACTCCAAAAAGTGCCAAGGTCAAATGACCCAAGTAGTAAAAGTATACTTATGGCCAGAAACTGAGCCAGAAATGAGGAGAGAGAAGAAATAAGTTGGAAGAGGTGAAAAATAAGTATATTGCCTATGCTGGGGAAGCAATAGGTTTAATGAGGGCCTCTGAGAAAATGCACTGATGTGAAGCACAAAAAACCTAGCCTTTCCACATATGCCACATTGCTAAATTACAGCAGAATCACCCAAGTGTTTGTCCCCTTTCCTCTTCCTTCTTCTTCATCCCTGAAAGTACCATGAGAATAAGGGGAGAAAATAAAGATTAAAAGAATGAACCACCACCACCTTCATTCTCCATTATAGGTTTTGAGGGGGTGGGGGGGAGAAATCTTTAAATTGGATATAAGAACTGAATTTTCTGTAACTTAAAATGTTTCAATGATTAAAAATAATATGATTCTTATATCTACAAATGATGAGCCAGGAAGGGGGAAGAAAAATTGGCCTTGTATGGATGAATACAGTAATTAAAAGAAAAATAAAGTAGAACATTCAGCCCTTTCCCAAAATAGTGATGAACTCCCAGGAATGAACTGGGGCTCAAGCCAGGGGGCACTCAAGGTGCTGAGAGTGAAAATAGGTACTGGAATAAAAAATGCAGCCCCCTGGGGCAAATGAGACCCAAAACACTTCATGTGAGGCAGTGAACAAGAGTCACATTCACTACTTCAAACCAGGGGACTGTATCTCTTCTAGACAAGAACAGAAGCTGAAAAAGCTCTATTTCCAAGTCCAGACTTTCAAAAGAAAGTACTTGTCTGCAATGAAAAATCAGAAATATTGTGCAACAAAGCTATGCACAGTGGCTCATGCTTATAATCCCAGCACTTTGGGAAGCTGAGGTGAGAGGATCACTTAAGCCCAGGAGTTCAGAGGCTGAAGTGAGCTATGATCCTGCCCCTGCAGTCCTAGGTGACATAGTGAGACCTCATCTCAAAAAAAAAAAAAAAAAAAAAGAAACAAACACCAGATCACTATATCCTAGGCCCAATGACTGGAGGCAATTTCTCTGAAAGATCCTAGTATAAAACCTCTTCAAAGCTGAGAAAAAGTGAGTCTGGGGAAATTTTAAAATAGGTAAGAATGAACATGATAAGAAGGAAAGAAAACAAACCTGTTTAAAACAAGGCAATTTGAATTCACAAACAAAAAATTACAAAGCACATAAAGAAATCTGATGGTGGCAAAGTGTGGTGATGGCTCATGCCTATAATCCTGGCACTTTGGGAAGCCAAGGCAGGAGGATCACTTGAGCCCAGGAGTTTAAGATCGCAGCGAGCAATGATAATGCCACTGCACTCTAGCCAGGGTGACAGACGGAGACTCTGACACACACACACACACACACACACACACACACACACACACACACACACACAAATCAGATGCTAAGACAGACAACCAACATACCCAAGAAACAGGAACATTTATAGCTAAGGAAGTAGAAAGGATAATTCAATCTAAAAAGGAATTCAAAATAAGTATATTGAATGTGCTAAGAGATAATATACAGCATCAACAAGACAGGAAAGGAGGTTGTGAAACGGGAACAGTAGATTCTGAGAAATGAGAAATTAAATGAGTCATTAAATATTCAAAAAAGGTATGTAGTAATACCAGACAAAAAATTATTGAATTCAAAGATAAAAATTAGAAGAAAAAGGTAATAAAGACATAGTAAAGAAGATGGCGGTGGCTTGTTGGTTGACCGAGAGGCTGACTTGAAGGCCCTAAAAAAAAGTAAAAGAGGCTGGGAGTCGTCCCCTCCCTGCTTCTCACAGCTCTGGGAGCCCAGCAGAAGTGTTTTTTGTTTTCTTTTAATGAACAAGTAAACCACACAGATTGTCAACATGGGACGGAGATCTACATCATCCACCAAGAGTGGAAAATTTATGAATCCTACAGACCAAGCTCGAAAGGAAGCCCGGAAAAGAGAATTAAAGAACAAAAAACAGCACATGATGGTACAAGCTGCAGTTTTGAAGATGAAGGATCCCAAACAGATTATCTGGGACATGGGGAAATTGGATGAAATGGAATTTAACCCAGTGCAACAGCCACAGTTAAATAAGAAAGTACTGAAAGACAAGCGTAAAAAGCTGCGTGAAACCTTTGAATGTATTCTACGACTCTATGAAAAAGAGAATCCAGATATTTACAAAGAACTGAGAAAGCTAGAAGTAGAATATGAACAGAAAAGGGCTAACTTAGCCAGTATTTTGATGCTGTCAAGAATGCTCAGCATGTGGAAGTGGAGAGTATTCCTTTGGCAGATATGCCACATGCTCCATCCAACATTTTGATCCAGGACATTCCACTTCCTGGTGCCCAGCCACCCTCCATCCTTAAGAAAACCTCAGCCTATGGACCTCCAACTGGGGCTGTTTCTATCCTTCCTCTTCTTGGACATGGTGTTCCACATTTGACCCCAGGCAGAAAACCTCCTGGCCCTCCCCCGGTCCACCTCCTCCTCAAGTTTTGCAGATGTATGGCCGTAAAGTGGGCTTTGCTCTAGATCTTCTTTCTCGTAGGCGAGATGAAGACATGTTATATAGTCCTGAACTTGCTCAGCGGGGTCACGACGATGATGTTTCCAGCACCAGTGAAGATGACGGCTATCCTGAGGACATGGATCAAGATAAGCATGATGACAGTGACACTGACAGATCAGATGGAGAAAGTGAGGGGGATGAATTTGTACATCGTGATGATAATGAAAGAGACAACAATGAAGAAAAAAGTCAGGTCTAAGTGTACGATTTGCAGATATGCCTGGAAAATCAAGGAAGAAAAAGAACATGAAGGAGCTGACTCCTCTTCAAGCGATGATGCTTCGCATGGCTGCTCAGGAAATCCCTGAGGAGGGACGGGAAGTAGAGGAATTTTCAGAGGATGATGATGAAGATGATTCTGATGACTCTGATGCAGAAAAGCAATCACAAAAACAGCATAAAGAGGAAGCTCATTCTGATGGCACATCTAACTGCTTCTTCACAGCAGCAGACTCCCCCACAGTCTGTTCCTCCTTCTCAGATACAAGCACCTCCCATGCCAGGACCACCTCCTCTTGGACCACCACCTGCTCCACCTTTACGGCCTCCTGGACCACCTCCAGGAGCTCCTCCATTCCTGAGGCCACCTGGAACGCCAGGACTCCGAGGGCCTTTACCTCGACTTTTACCTCCGGAACCACCACCAGGCCAACCCCATGGCCCTCCCCCAGGTCCACCTCCAGGTCTGCCTCCTGGTCCTCCTCCTCGGGGACCTCCACCAAGGCTACCTCCCCCTGCACCTCCAGGTATCCCTCCACCCCATCCCGGCATGATGCGCCCAACTTTGGTGCCTCCACTTGGACCTGCCCCCCCCTGGGCTTTTCCCACCAGCTCCCTTGCCGAACCCTGGGGTTTTAAGTGCCCTGCCCAACTTGATTCAGCGACCCAAGGCGGATGATACAAGTGCAGCCACCATTGAGAAGAAAGCCACAGCAACCATCAGTGCCAAGCCACAGATCACTAATCCCAAGGCAGAGATTACTCGATTTGTGCCCACTGCACTGAGAGTCCGTCGGGAAAATAAAGGGGCTACCACTGCTCTCCAAAGAAAGTCAGAGGATTCTGCTGTGCCTCTTGCCAAAGCAGCCTCCAAATCTGGTCCTTCTGTTCCTGTCTCAGTAAAACCTAAGGATGATATGTATGAAGCTTTCATGAAAGAGATGGAAGGACTACTGTGATAGATTTTGATGCCAAAACAGGCTTCTGTTCATAACAGTGGCCCATGAAGAAAGATGCTTTTATTAAACTAAGGTGAAAGAACTGCTTCCACTGTCAGGGTATTTTCTAATTTCAGTTCAAGGAATATCCTAAAGTTTAGCCTTGTTCAGAATTTACTGCATTAAGAGAGAGAGTATTTCATTCAGAATAGATTGCTTATTAAAGCTGTGCTGCTAACATCCATTCCCTTTCATGCCACCATTTTCATCCCAATTCTCCTCCAGTTCTTTGGAAATTTGTGATCAGGGGGATCTGAGTTCCATATTTGTTTTGACTCTCTTCTTGTGTGCTGTGGGCACTGGAGTAGAGATTTCTGAAAAACCAGTTTATTTCATCTTGCCTTTTGTGTTCGAGTTATTTTTAATATTTTCCTGTAAATATTTTGTAATATTTTACTTATAGTGAAATGGATCACAATGTCATTTCCTATTAATACAAAGCAGGATATGTGGGAAGAAAATGTACAATTCTTTGATTAAAATTATTTCCCAATGACCTAAACTTTGAGTGTTTCATGGAAAAAATAAATTTTCTACACCAAGAAAAAAAAAAAAAGACATAGTAAACATGGAAGAGACTGATATAGATTAAAAGCTGCAACATATATTTAATAGAATTTCCAGAAGGAAAAACAGAGATCATGAAAGAGAAACATTATTAGAAGGGATAATGACTATAAAGTTTCCAAGAAAGAAGACATTTATGAGGGATTAAACACTACATATTGGCCGCACATGGTGGCTCACGCCCGTAATCCTAGCACTCTGGGAGGCCGAGGCGGGCAGATCGCTCGAGGTCAGGAGTTCGAAACCAGCCTGAGCAAGAGCGAGACCCCATCTCTACTATAAATAGAAAGAAATTAATTGGCCAACTAATATATATAGAAAAAATTAGCTGGGCATGGTGGCACATGCCTGTAGTCCCAGCTACTCAGGAGGCTGAGGCAGCAGGATTGCTTGAGCCCAGGAGTTTGAGGGTGCTGTGAGCTAGGCTGACATGACACTCTAGCCTGGGTAAGCAAGACTCTATGTCAAAAAAAAAAAAAAAAACGAAAAAAACACTATATATTAAACACACAAGTTTTACTTCTATATTGACAGGATAAGGACCCAAAATCACATTCACTCATAAGAAACAAAAAAAGGAGGAAGAGAGGAAAATCACTTTGAAAGTAGTGAAATAGATGAGCAAATGGCCATTATTTGGAAAGACTGCATCAATCTAAAACATAACAGTAAGGAAAGCTTAGGAAAAAAATAAGTCTCTCCACAGAATATGAACAGTTACAAATATTTCTCTCCCATTCCACAGGCTGTTCTTCTACTTTCTTGACGGTATCCTTTGAAGTACAAAAGTTTTAATATTTGACAAATTCCAATTTATTTTTTCTTTTGTCACATGTGCTTCTAGTGACGTATCTAAAAAAACACTGCCTGGTCCAAGGTCAAAAGAATTTACACCTATGTTTTCCTCTAAGACTTTTATAACTATTAAATTTAGGTTCTATTTGGAGTTAATTTTTTTTTTTTTTTTTGAGACAGTGTCTCACTTTGTTGCCTAGGCTAGAGTGAGTGCCGTGGCATCAGCCTAGCTCACAGCAACCTCAGACTCCTGGGCTCAAGCGATCCTTCTGTCTCAGCCTCCCAAGTAGCTGGGACTACAGGCATGCGCCACCATGCCCGGCTAATTTTTTCTATATATATTAGTTGGCCAATTAGTTTCTTTCTATTTATAGTAGAGACGGGGTCTCGCTCTTGCTCAGGCTGGTTTTGAACTCCCGACCTCGAGCAATCCGCCCGCCTCGGCCTCCCAGAGAGCTAGGATTACAGGCGTGAGCCACCGCGCCCGGCCTGGAGTTAATTTTTTATATGATGTGCGATAGAGGTCCAATTTCGTTCTTTTCTGTGCGGATGCACAGTTGTCCCAGCACAATGTTCAAAAGCATAACTGTCTTAGTATCCACAAACTGGGGGAGAAGCAGTGTATCAACAATAAAAGGAACACAGTTTGATATTTCCTAAAGATCTGGAAAACTACACAGGAGTATAATGAATGAACAATCTCCACAAGCATTAACACAGATGATTCTCAAAAACAGAGCATTGACCAAGTTACAAAATCATGCAAGAGCATGATTTAGCTTATACAAAGTTCAAAATCAGGCAAAAATAATTAGGGATATAACACACACAGTAAAATTACTATTAGAAAAGGAAATTATTGAGATAATTCAGAATTTCTCTTGGGGAGAAATGGAAGGAAACCAGATTAAGGTCACAGAAGGAAGCGGTAAATTTCTAACTTTAATCTGAAGAATTATATTCAGACTAGACCTACATGTTTTATAGACTCATAAATACATATTTCACAATAAATTTTTTCAATAAAGGCAAACAAAGTATTTTTAAGGGTAACATCCAAGATATTTTTGTTATTTTCTATAAGAAGCTTTAATGGGGAAAACCCCTTTGAATCTCTTTATATTATCCAAATTCCCACTTGAAACTGAGTTCACAAATATAGCTGTCTATTTTGACATTTATTTTTTTCCATAGTAACAAAGATTTATTGTATATCTATGAAAATTGTCCTTCTTTTGGGAAGAATCATCATTTTCTTCATTTTTAAGTTTCAGGTTTAGGACTAAGGTCCCTAAATTTGAGGGAAAGAACCAGGTTGGTGCAGCAGACTCAACTACCTCCTCTTCAAGGGAACCATATAAGAAAAGGAAAGAGCACTGTAGATGACTGTGAAAGCTTAAAGAGTGAGAATACTGGACAAATGTTTCTTCTAAATTATAAATCTGTGTTGATGGGCATATAATGTAGAAGAGACATCAGACAGCAGCAGAGGAGCAAGGGCAATGGCTAAGAGGCTAGGTGAGAGGGTAGGGCTGACAGAAAATGGAAACAGGTGGGAGCAGTAAAGATGGTAACAAGCAGTAGATCTGCACATATTTTGAAAATAGAACTGACAGAATTTACCAACTCTGGAAGGTATCCGAAGTATGAGACAAAGGAGTAAGATGACTGTAAGGTGCCATGGTCTAAGCCAGTGCTTAGTAGGAAATTTGAGTAGGAATCAGAATCTCTAGGAGGGCATGTTTAACAGATAGTTGAGACTCACCTCCAGTGTTTCCAACTCAGCAGGTCTAGAGTAGAGCCTGAGACACTGGCCTAGCAACAGGAAAAACAGAACTGCCATTTACTGAGCTAGGAAAAACCACAGAGATGGGAAAACCACAGGAGTCAAGAGATACCAAGTTGTTTAATTTTGAACATATTAATATGGGGTACCCCAATCTTACCTCCCAGTATTTTCCAAAAAAAATCCATGGCCTCAATCTAATTGTGTAAAAACACCACACAAACCCAAATTGAGGGATTCTCTATAAGGTATTTGACCAGCACTCTTTGAAGCATTGTTAAGGACATGGAATGACTGTCACCGACTGAACACATGACAGGACCTTGGGTCAGATACTAGAACATTCCTGGAAACACTGGTGAAACCTGAGTAAGTTTAGTTATTGGTGCTGTACCAACCTTAATTTCTTAGTTTTGACAATAGTACCATTATACTACTGTTATGTGAGATGTTAACATTAGAGGAAGCCTAATCAGGCAGGGAGGTTTGAGAGCTTCTGCTCTATCCCTGCAACTGTTTTGTAAGCCTAAAATTACCTCAAAGTCTTTACAAAAAATGAGGTGCCTATATTAGATGCCTAAGTTGAGATATCAAATAGGAAGCTGAATACGTAAGTCTGGAAATAAAGAGGTCCATGCTGATGACATAAACCAAGAAATTACCAATGTACAGATGGCATTCATAATAAAACCATAACACTAGATGAAATTACCAAGAGATATGTTGTTACAGAAAAGTTCCTAAAACAAAGTTTAGGGGTAAGGGAGATAAGCAGGAACTATCAAAGGGGACTAAAAATCATGGCTAGGGAAGTTAGAATAAGAAGGAAGTTAGGATAAGAGTTGTATCCTTAAGCTAAGTGAAGAAAGTATTTCAAAGGAGGAACTGAGCACTGTTTTAAATGCTAATTGACTGAAAATAGAAGATAGGATTCGAAATGTGGTCATCTGTGACCTAACAAAGCTATTTTGGTGGAGTGGTAACATAACACTACTAGCTCATGAAGAGAAGGGCCTTGATATGGATTTAAACAATGCACCTCTTGAAGACACTTCAACTTCCATCCCTTGCAAAATTGTTGTACGATATGTTAATACTGACCTTATTAGAACAAGACACTTAATGCCACCTGCTGGAAAACCACTGTGATAAGCATGTGAACATTGTCCACTTAAATGTGGCACTCCTGTGCAGTAAACAACCTGCCCAATCATACCTAGTCCCTTTGCGTCATGGGTAGGATAAAGTCTTAATAGAAGGGGCTCAAAAGAGATTAAGAGAAAGAAATAGCAAGTATAGACAATTCTTTCAAGGCAAAGAGTTCTGCTATCAGTGGAATAAAGAAATGGGGGAATAGCCAAAAGGAGAGTTGGATTTAAGGGAGGTTTTTTAATGATGTGAAATATCATAGGATAATTGTGTGCTGATGAGGATATTCCAGTGGAAAGGGAAAACTGATGATCTAGAACAGAAGGGAGAATTGCTAAAATGATGTTCTTGAGTAATTAGTGGTCAGAATCAAGAAGACCAGTGGAGAGGTGGGCTTTATACAGAGTATGGAGGGCTCACCTAGAGCAATAGCATGGAAAGCAAAGAATATATTCCTAAATGCAGACACATTTATGGTAAGAGGGTAGGAGTGTACAGAGATCTGATTGCTTATTTTCTTAATAAAATAGGAAGCAAGGTCGCCAGCTAAGATGAAGAGTAAGAAGTGATGAGGTGGTGGAGTTTTGAAAGAGAAGAAATATAGCCCAGCATAGTGGGAGAATAAACAGATTAAGGAAATGTGGTGGTAAGATATCAGGCAGCACTAAAGGCCCACTCTATAATGCTGTATTTCATATAACACCATCTATTTTCATATATAGCACTCGATTTAATCAAAATTAAATTCAGGATTTAACCAAATGAGTACAATAGGGAAGGGTCAAAAAATGAGAGAGTATATGCAAGGAGTAATTATAAGTGAATGTGTGTAAGGAAGTGAGGTCCAACGAGGTACTCTGGTAGGTGTTCAACAAATAATGAAGCAAATAAAAAAAAAAATTATCAATACAAGACTCCCAAATTCTTTCACTTAAAAACTTGCCATGAATGCCCCAGGCCTCCTTACCAAATCCAGACAACTCAGACTGATATTCAATGTCTTTACACTCTATTCAAATCCTTTTAACTTTTACTGCCCCAACATGATTATGAAATTCCAAAGCGATAACCTGGATATTCTAGAGTACCCAAATCTTCCCAGGTCTTTCTAAAGACATCCAAGGGTCTTTTTTTTTTTTTTTTTTTTTTTTTTTGAGACAGGGTCTCACTTTGTTGCCCCAGGCTAGAGTGAGTGCCATGGCGGCGTCAGCCTCGCTCACAGCAACCTCAATCTCCTGGGCTCAAGCGATCCTCCTGCCTCAGCCTCCCGAGTAGCTGGGACTACAGGCATGTGCCACCATGCCCGGCTAATTTTTTGTATATATATTTTTTAGTTGGTCAATTAATTTCTTTCTATTTTTGGTAGAGACGGGGTCTCGCTCAGGCTGGTTTCGAACTCCTGACCTTGAGCAATCCGCCCGCCTCGGCCTCCCAAAGTGCTAGGATTATAGACGTGAGCCACCGTGCCCGGCCTCATCCAAGGGTCTTGCCGAGTGTGTCCCCAGAAAGAATTAATGCAAGTTGTTAAACATAGGTTTTATGTGCAAACTCCTAGAGAGTTGACAATTAAATAATTCCTGAAGCTAATGGCTGAGCTGCAAACATAGCTTTGTTGTAAGAAACTCTTCTGTATAACAATATATATTCTAATGGTATGCTATTCCATAATTTCTCTGAATATTCTCTAACTCTGCAGTCCCCAACCCCCAGGCCTCAGACTGGTACAGGTTTGTGGCCTGTTAAGAACTGGGCCACACAGCAGGAGGCTAAGTGACAGGCAAGAGAGTGAAGCTTCTTCTGTATTTACAGCCACTCCCCATCGCTCGCATCACTGCATAAACTCTGTCTCCTGTCAGATTTTCGTAGGAGAGCAAACCCTACTGTAAACCAGGCAAATGAGGGATCTAGGCTGCATGCTCTTATGAACATCTAATGCCTGATGATCTGGTGCTGAGGCAGGGATGCTAGCACTGGGGAGCAGCTGCAAATACAGATTATCATTAGCAGAGAGGTTTGACTGCACAGTAAATGTAATGAGCTTGAGTCACCCCGAAGCCTTCAGAAAAACTCTTCCATTAAACCGGTCCCTCAAGCCAAAAAGGGTGGGACTGCTACTCTAACTAGTTCCACAAGGTAAAGTCAGCAATCGCCTTCCTATTATCATCTGTTATTTTTCATTCTTCTACTATACAACTAATAATTTATTAATAAAATGTTTCATTTATTATTAACAATGATTAGTTACATCTGTAGATGAAAGCCTTTTTAAGGAATCTGCAATTTCTTATAAATCCTAACCACACATTAGATCTCAATTCTTCTTTATTAAAATTAGTTAAAAACAAAACAAATGAAACTTCTGTTCACAAAAAAGAGCTACAGTTGTGGAACCTGTTTTGAAGAGGAGGAGGTACAGGTTTATTACACCACTAAGGGAGTCTTTAGTCACAATCCTTGGAGAATGTTATTCTCCAACTCAGATCTCTCTTCTTCATGCCAATATAAACACAATGCTGGCCGGTTGTCAGGAACAAAATGTAAAATATTCACTCAAGCACCACCACCTGCAACTAAGGCCACAGCTTGTTAAGAACACAAAACCTTAGGGTAATTATGTAATAATAAAGTTGTAAAAACAATTCCTTCAGGAAGAACAGGAACACTTGTTTTTCTAATTCAGTATAAAAATAAAATGTATCAATAAAAAACATAGAAAACTTTTTTCCTTTCATCGATTTCTTTCACTAATTCTTTAAAAAAGCTAATAGGTAACTCTCTCCCCACAGCCAAAAGAGCTCAAAACAGCTTAAGTGTATTACTACATTAGTAAAGGTCCAGAATTGAGGAAAGAAATGAAGCTCCTTAATATGTTTTACACTGAAAGTGACATTTCATGTCCTAATTTCTATACTACCAAGGTTAATGTAACTGAACAAGATTCAGTTCTCATGATGATTTCATGTGACTAAAGTAAAAACAAAAAAAAAGATGAGAAATTTTATGTTTTGCAGAAGAGGGAGCTGAGAAAAAAATATACCGAAATTCACATGATTCATAATATCTAGAAAGGCTCTCACAAATCACATTTTATACATGGGGGGGATGGACTCCCACAGGTAGGTGGGGAGAGGGAAGGAGAGAAAGAGTTGTTTGCCCACCACAAAAGTATCTTCAAATTCTAGTCCTTATGCAAAAGCATCTCACATGCAAGCATTCACAACAATTCTGGAAGCAAGATGTAATTGATAATGTGGTATAATTTATACTGAAATATAGGATGGAAGTATGTGATAGGAAAGAGATTAAGTGTTATTGGCACAAGATGATTTTATTTTTGAAGATACATTTGACAAGCCCTAATTCCAAATATTAAAAAATAAACCAATATAACTTGGTATTATTTTGAAATTCAATGTTCAAAGCCTAACACAAAATAACGGCCTTTCAAAGAAATGAACTATGGTTTAGAAATGAAGAGTTTTCCCTGAACCAAAAAATAGACTGAGGCTCAAACAACTATTACTCCTACCATCAGAGCATGCTGTAGTAATATGGGACAACCATATCCAAACTTTTTAGTTTACATTTATGAATGAATGTTATAAATAACATTTTTGGGGCAACACTTTAAGTAAACTCCCCTCCCCCAAAAACACCGATTTGAATTATACTTATATTACAATATTATAATGTTTGTATACTAGCTGCTTTTCAAAATATGGACATATTATATATACAGAACAAATAAAGTTTTTCTCTGTAAATTCATTTTAAAGTTTATTATCTATGATTATCCTATCAAGGTGAAAAAGGTTAGCTCTTACTCAGAGAAAAGGAAAAGAGAATGATTTGATGAGCTCGTTTAATTTTTGTGTGTGAACATGTGATGTTCACTACTTTTCCTGTTGATAAAACTGCAGTTGAAATATAACCTAATTCAAGATGTTAAAAATAATTATGTTAAATACAATGAGCCAAAGCACTGTAAGCTAAATAACATAATTCTGGAGTTCCGTGCTGATGACTCCCTTTGATCAGAGGATGGTGATACAGTAAGCTGTTTCTGGAGGGTATTTCCCTACTCTAGGATTTGTGGTCACTGACCCTTTATCCATAACAAAACAAAGGATATAAATAGGTTGGTAACTATTTTAGGTTGAGCTATTTATAAATTCCTCATAGCTTTGGAAACAACCTATATATATCCATCTTGAAAATATCAGTAAAAAGAACAAATATTCACACTATTTCATATGAAATGCAAAACATATGTGAGAACGTATATAAAATAGACAAGTTTGCTTCTACTACCATTCAGCCTTAGCCCTTTACTTCTGTCACCACCCCTCAAATCCAGTTTCTCTCATTAGGAATTTACAAATCAATTATTTTATAACAAGGTTTCCAAAGGGAAAAAAAAACTATGATGTGAATCTTCCAACACTTAATCAGTAGTGATTAACTCAAATTCTAAGCACAGAAATGGCTATTTTCAATATAAAATGAAGATCTTACTCTTCAATTATAAGACTTCCATATCTCTAAAGTTAAGATTCTGCTAAGATACATAGAAGGCATTGAGTCAGTGTCTGATCATCAGATTAAGAATAATTTCAAAGTGAGACTTTTAGGACTTTCTAAAAGACCAGGATAGCTCGTTATTCATTGTCTTTTTGGTTTCTATTATAGAAATAGTAGGTTCTTCAACGATATACATACTCATGAAATCTTTTCTAGAATGGCACAAACCAGAGCTTCTGTGCTTAAAATGTTATAATCCAAATTCTTTTCTTTTATACTTTAAGTGTCCATCCCTATACATTGATTATGATGAACTCAGAAGACTGAAACCTGTCTGCAAATTTCATTCTTTAAACATTTAGTTCTGCTTACTTATGTCTTCTATTGACAAGTTGTATTATATTTGTAGCAAAACGTCCAGTATTAAGAAGACCTCTGAAACATTTATCTTTGTTTAGCAGAGATGATTTCAGGGATAAAAACCAACCTTTGGTAACACATGATGGGGTAAATGAGTTAGGTTGTTTATAATGAATCTTCATTACCTTGAAGCATTATAAATTCTCAGAATATAAAATATCCTCAAATTTCTACATATATTAATAGTTTAAAAGTCTGGAAACTTTTCTAAAATCTGAAAAAAAAATTCATAAAAGAAGAAGAAATGCTCCCTTTACATACTTCCTATCCTTTTAAAAATGTACTTTTTCCAGCTAATTTGCCTCTGTGAATTAAACCAAAGAGCTTAAATAACAACATTCTAAAGTTCAAAAAGGAACAAAAATAGTAATACATATCCATCTGAAAGGTTTTGCCTTCAGAATTTTATTTTAAATATGGTAAAAGGCCAGATTATGAGACTATTGCAAATCTGGGCGATCTGACAGGCACATAAGATGAAATAGAAAAACCAGTAAAGTGCAAAGACAAAAGTAAACACATTTTCCATTTTATATAACCATTCAGTAGCAACATAACCATTCAGTTAACCATTCAAAAGTAAACATTCCGATTTCTCTTTCTACATGAATCACATTACTAATGTGATTACCAGACCTTTTGGCAAACTTAAAATATATATGCACATTAAAAAGTGGTTGTAATTAAAAATTACATTAATTAAAATTTTAGGCACTTAGAGCCAAGGGCAGTGGTATGCACCTGTAGCCCTAGCTAGTCAGGAAGAGTGGGAGGGGAAGGGGGTAAGGGAGGGAGGAAGAGAGAGAGAGAGAGGGAGGAAGAGAGAGAGAGAGGAAGAGAGGGAGATGGGAGGGAGGAAGAGAGAGAGAGAGAGGGGAGGGAGGAAGAGAGAGAGAGAGGGAGGAAGAGAGAGAGAGAGGAAGAGAGGGAGATGGGAGGGAGGAAGAGAGAGAGAGAGAGGGGAGGGAGGAAGAGAGAGAGAGAGGGAGATGGGGAGGGAGAGGGAAAGAGAAGAAGAGAGGGAGAGGGAGAAGGAGAGAGAAGAGAGGGAGAAGGAGAAAGAAGAAGAGAGGGAGAGGGAGGAAGAGAGGGAGAGGGAGAGGAAAAGAGAATGTATCCAACTGTCAGGTCAAAAACAAAAAAAAAAAGGGAGAGGAGAGAAAAACATCTTAGGCATTTAACTGAAATTAAGGCATGATCCACTTTAGAATTATTAAAGTGGTATATAAGAACACATTTTATAAAAATATCACAAAAAACTAATATATCATGCCTGAATGTGCTTCCTTTTGGGTGTCCTTTTCGTGTACCTGATTCTTTTAATCTCAATCAATTTGGATGGCATGTGGTAGAGTAATAATGGGCAGCTTGTTCACAAACAGAAACCTTCTAAGATATATTGAGTGATGTACTAACACACTAAAATCAAGAAAAACACTTCCACAATCACAATGGTATACAACCCTTTTCAACATAGAAACATTATCATTATCACTGATGGCATCTAGCTTCTTTAGATCCTTTTCCCTTTCACTGAAGAACTCAATTACTAACAACACTAAACAACTAGCAACTCAGTATAAATTCTCCTAATGTGATTGATCCTTTATAAACACCAGAAAATGTATACCATCAACTTGTATGACAAAGAGTCCCAATGCTTAAGAGGCTTAACACTCATATCTCAGTCATGGCTGCAGGGCTGGGAAAATGAACATCATGATGGATTCCTGCATTCTTCACATTGTGCTCATGGACAAAGTCAGTGTAGTTTCTATGTGCAGTCTGGGGCAAAGCCCTTGTGTTCCACTGGTTTCCACCACGTTGACAGCAGTCACTGGCAGCAGAGAGCCTGGATGGTTGGGGAGTGGGAGGGGAGCAAAGTTAGTCAATTGGAATAGGAGAAAATGGATGTGTGAGAGGTAATAAAGGAGAAAGGGAATGCGACTAGCATGCACCACTGCTATGAGTAGTTACCAGTATCTACTCCATGCAATGATAACATTCAAGAATAACAAACAGGGGTGGGATCCATGAAGTTACATGTAATAGAGAATTTTAATATGGAAATACATGTAAGTAGTCAGAATTAGTTAAGTGGAATAATTAAAGAAGAAATTTCTTAGAAGGCAAGACACTATCTGTCCCTGATGTTGCTACTAAAATCAAAGGCCAAAATGTTGTTTGGGGTCTAATAAGAAAAACGTATTCATAATGTACTTAATTAAAATATATGAAAAAAGAATTGTCATAAGGACAAAGGCTTATATGGAAAAGGGCAACTGTGAAAATCAGTCCACAAATTAAGTGATGTCACAAAACTGAAACATGGGAAACAAAATGTAGAAAGAGTATTTAAAAAAAAAAAAAAAACTACCCTCAGAGGCCATGTAATTTTATATCAATGTTCCCAATTATCAACAGAGAATCATTGCTCCTTCTATAATTAAAGTTCAAAGGATCACAAAATGAAACTCAACAGGTACAGATAATGTGATAAGATTATGAGCCTCCTCCAAGAAACAGTTAAATAAACATATTAGACACCTTTTATCACAGTGCTATAGAAAAGAACTACAGAACCATAAGAGTGAAATACGCATCCAGGCAATTCCTGGTTAGAACTGATCAGAGTCCTCGAGTAGAAAGAAAACATTTGCAAAGTTTCAGTAAATCAGGCCGGGCGCTGTGGCTCACGCCTGTAATCCTAGCACTCTGGGAGGCCGAGGCGGGCGGATTGCTCAAGGTCGGGAGTTCGAAACCAGCCTGAGCGAGACCCCGTCTCTACTAAAAATAGAAAGAAATTAATTGACCAACTAAAAGTATATATACAAAAAATTAGCCAGGCATGGTGGTGCATGCCTGTAGTCCCAGCTACTTGGGAGGCTGAGGCAGAAGGATCGCTTGAGCCTAGGAGTTTGAGGTTGCTGTGAGCTAGGCTGACGCCACGGCACTCACTCTAGCCTGGGCAACAAAAGTGATACTCTGTCTCAAAAAAAAAAAAAAAAAAGTTTCAGTAAATCAAAGTTTCGTGACATGACAGAAAGGGCAGCACATATTTAAAATAACTACAAAAGAATAAAAAAGCATCCCAAATATAAAAGATGTGTAAAAATAGATTTTTAGGCCATTACTGGTGGTGGCTCACACTAGTAATCCCAGCACTCTGGGAGGCTGAGGCAGGAGAGATGTCTTGAGGCCACCGAGTTCAAGGCTGCAGTGAGCCATGATCACACCACTGAACTCTAGCCTCCAGCCTGGGCAATGAAGGAAGACCCTATCTCTTTAAAAAAAAAGGGGGGGGGATTTTAAAATTAGTGTTATCTTTGTAACTCAACAAAAACATTACTCTTCACCTTTATTCCTTAGGGAAACTGAAAAGAAACTAACTAAAAGGATTTTCTCAGAACTTGGAAGGCTTTTGTTAAAATATAATAAAATTATCTTCTTTCCGTCAATGGAAATAAAATTTGTTCATCAAACCTGACCCATGAAATTCACAACCCTCAAATTTAGGAGCTCTAAAAATTAATGTTCTCAGTCAGTTGTGGTGGCTCATGCTTGTAATCCTCTCGGCCTCTGGGAGGCCAGTAGTTCGAGACCAGCCTGAGCAACCATGCTGAACAAGAGCAAGACCCCCATCTCTACTAAAAGTAGAAAAATTAGCCAGGTGTGGGTTGCGTGCCTATAGTCCCAGCTGCTCAGGAGGCTGAGGCAGGAGGATCTGCTGGAGCCCATGAGTTTGAGGTTGCAGTGAATTATTATGACACCACTGCATCATCATAGTTCTTCCCTTTAGATGCAAAATTCTCTAAATACTATTCAGTTTTGTTTTTATTATTGTTTATAAGTGATTTATGGACTTAAAAACATATGAATTGTTTCTCAAAAAGTGGTACTTTAAAAACTTTAAAATTCTAAGTTACTGATATACCAAATGATCCGTCCATATAATGGTATCATTTAAAAGATTCCAGCAACAAAAAGCTGAATACTTGAACAGGGAGTAGGTTTAGATTATATTGGTTAAAAGTTATCTACCAGAAATAGAATGTTCCATTTTTCTACCCAATTGTTCAAACTTAGGGAGAATTTCCAAATCTTAACAATTTATCACTTTCTAAAGGAGGACTTCATAAAAGGTATTAATAAGAATCAAAGCATGCAGAAGCAAAGAATGAAATAAAGAATGAAATAAAGAACACATTTTAAGTTAAGGCTGGAGAATCCGTTAGCTCCAAGACGTGTCAGCTCTGTATTCAGTTCCATGTCCTTGTTGACATACGCTAGGCTCATTAAGTTTTAGGGATCACTGCTTTACTCCATTTCAGCAAAGGGGGTCTCAGCACAACAACATAAAGGAAGAACACAGCTCCAAATTTTACACTTTTGTTGAAATTCA
Source organism: Microcebus murinus (assembly GCF_040939455.1). Lineage (NCBI taxonomy): Eukaryota > Metazoa > Chordata > Mammalia > Primates > Cheirogaleidae > Microcebus > Microcebus murinus. Next base: position 10,322,267 of record NC_134111.1, read on the forward strand.
ATACTCTCTAAAGAATGCATCAAAGAAACTGAGTAGTGCCTAACAAACCAAATTAAACAGATTTAAATATGGACCTATTAAAATGGAAAGACTCAATAAAGATGCAGTGTCATGATAACAGGATGCAAACTAATCAGACTCTCATTCCACATTAATATAAAAGGCAAATATATTTTAAAAGTTCCTTTATCGTTGAAGTCTCAATACTATTTTTCCTTGCCACTAGCATTTGATGGTAACATAAATGACATCAAATATAGCTGCTTACTGGAGCTGTGTTTTGGTAAGAAATTGAAGAAACTTTTTTAATGGCTTAATAAAGACTAAAATTTGATATTTAGAAGTTTCACTCTTCACTCAAGTGTATGCCCAGATATGTACGTGCACACACAAAGCACCCCCACCACATACCCACGTACAAAGAAAATAAACAGAAAATGGGGGGATCCCCTTCATTTTATAAACTAATTACAAGTTAACTGGAACTGAAGTAAAAATATGCCCACCATCAAAAGCAAAGCACCTTGCAGTAATTAAGCCAAAATAACAGTGAAAAAATTACATAGCAAAGACTGAAAATAATCACCAACCACTGATGACCCACCACCATGAAGGAAGAACTGGCTGCACAGAAAGCTGACCAAAACCTTGAGATCACCACAGAAACTCAATAGATTCAGGTACTAAACGAACTAAGAGCAAGAGAAAAAGAGAAACATCCTATGAATTATCAAAGTTCATTTCACAGACACAAAACTTGAACATAATGACACATCCAATATGCCTACTCCATCAAATAATTGCCAAGGAACTGCCCCCCCATGCCACATAAATTTATTTGGGAAAGGATGAACCCAATTGATTAACCCCAATAAGCCACAAAGTATCCATATTTGTGTATTTACTATTAAATCTAGAAAAAGACCCTGGAAAACTAAATGAAATCCTTCCTGTCATCAGACTATCTCCTAATCACCAAAATATGGAATGACTCATGCTGTTTTATTGGACTTTGCCCATGTTTATCTTTTGGCTTTATCTTCAGTCTTTACTGAAGAAAACATATCCAACATAGTAGCATTGTGTTGTATGGAATAACAAGGATGGATATATTTTCCTTATGCATCTGGGAAAAGGTTCTACTGACATGCAAGGAAGTCTTTTTAATAGAGAATCACTCACCACTCCCAGACCATGCTAATTACAATAAGGACAGCTGTTTGATATTCTTCATTTAGACAAACACATTCCCTTTTTCATCCACATCCCTTATTTTCCCCATCCCAATATGACTGCTCAATAATATGCTTCTTTTCAGCTCACAAATATGAATAATTTGCTTTCAATCATACTTAAAGTACTTTAAGATTATGGCTTGGAATTTAGAATACCATTAAGTAAGCAATATCTTTTTTGATTTAAGGAATTAACAAACCATTTCCTGTCATGCTGGTCTGTTCCAGGACTCTGTGGAAGATTCTCTATCTCCACCAGCACAGGACCAGAGGATACAGAAGGAATCACAGGCAGAGTAGATCTCACACCCCAAGCCTTTGGACAAAATTGTAAAAATCATCCATTTTGCTTAAATAAAACATCTCTTCACCAACAAATAGAATACTAAAATGGAATATTATCCACATAGTGAACAAATATAATGCAAACAAATGTTTCAATCTTATGTACCATGTTGTAGACAGATAATTTAATGGAATATTAATATTTGATTCATTTTTCTGGATTTATAGGGACAGAAAATGTTTTATAGACTGTTTCACATTTACATTTTAGACAATAAAACAACAGAATTAGGTATTATTGATCACTTAAGGATTAAAGAAAAGGCACAAAACTTGTGCAAGATTACACCATTATGAAAATCCAATTAACAAACACTATTATTTACCATAATTTACTTGTGTTTTCAAAGTTTTATAGTATAGTGCCTCACCTGTTGAGAGCCATTACTCTGGGTTGAGACATTACTGTGAACACTGTAATGGGGAAAAAAATGTATTAAAAAACTACATATAAAATTCTAGGGCTTTGCTTTGTAAAATTATATACACACTAATGAAAGCAGATTTACTTTAAAGACATTAATATTTTGTTTCAAATAAAAAAATAAATCTGCTGGTATCTTAAAACTAAGAATGTCAGATGCCCAGAATACATTTGCTCTTAATATGCAAACATTTTCTTTTCTATAGTCTGTTCATAAGACACTTTCCATATGTGTTTATTTTCACTGTGCTTTAGAGGTATACGTCACAACTAATCGTGTTTAATCATTAGACAATATCTGTCCAAAGATAGATGGCTAAACAAAGAGAGCAGTGTAAATACCCACATAAATCTATCTGATCCATCATTTTTTTTGTATATTCCTACCCTCTCAAGATTTTCCAGTGTAGTTTAGCATTTTATAACTCAAAAGGCCTTAGAAAGTTAGAAATTTCTGTGTGTATCTTCTACAAATGATTTATGTTTTAAAATTTTTAAGTTGTACCCATTCCCTGCCCTAATTAAAAAAAGGTACTTTAAAAAATTCCTTGAAAGAGATTAATCTACAAATTTAATGATAGCACTATGTTTCAGGAAAATGAGATATAGAATTAAATATACTCAATTCCTTATTAGCCACTTATCTTCAAGAATGAGGACAGACTACTTCAGGCATCCCAAGAAAATTTAAAATTTGCCACCCTGATACTGGCAGTGATTTGCTAAGACTTCTCTAAAGCAATACTCAAGAATATTACAGGCTGGGCGTAGTGGCTCACGCCTGTAATCCTAGCATTCTGGGAGGCTGAGGCGGGAGAATCACTCAAGGTCAGGAGTTCGAAACCAGCCTGAGCAAGAGCGAGACCTCATCTCTACTGAAAAAATAGAAAAAAATTAATTGGCCAACTACAAATATATAGAAAAAATTAGCCGGGCATGGTGGCACATGCCTGTAGTCCCAGCTACTGTGAGGCTGAGGCAGAAGGATGGCTTGAACCAAGGAGTTCGAGGTTGCTGTGAGCTAGGCTGACACCACGGTACTCTAGCCTGGGCAACAGAGCAAGACTCTGTCTCAAAAAAAAAAGATTATAGCCAGCCGAGATTTCAATTCTAGTAAAAGGATATAGGTAAAGCTGCTCAAACACAAACTCTGCATACAGCATCCAGAAGCCTTTGGGAGAGTGGAGGAGGAGACTGAGAGCAAAAACAAAGCTACCTGATGATGAAAGGCAACCAATTAAAAAAGAACTTAAGAATAAGAGGCCTTGCTATAAGGCCAGGGGATGAAGAGTGAACCCATTTTATATTCTTTTTTTCAAAAATCAACTATAGCTCAATTACAAGGTGTTTTTATTTTAGACACTCTTGCTCTGTGGCCAGACTAGAGTGCCATGGTGTCAACCTAGCTCAGGGCAACCTCAAACTCCTGGGCTCAGGCAATCCTCCTGCCTCAGCCTCCCAAAGTAGCTAGGACTACAGGCATGTACCACCATGCCCAGCTAACTTTTTCTACTTTTAGTTGCCCAGCTAATTTTTTTTTTTTTTAGTACAGACAGGGTCTTGCTCTTGTTCAAGCTGGTCTCAAACTCCTGAGTTCAAGCAATCCTCCTGCCTCAGTCTCCCAGAGTGCTAGGATTATAGGTGTGAGCCACCACACCCAGCCTCAATTACAAGTTGCGTCACCAGAACTTGCACAACCATCATCTGGGTTCAAAGTTAAGCTGTGTGACTAGCTCTGGTCTCTGTACTTCAGCTTACTGATTTGCATAAGACTATTAACAGGATTAAATAAATTAATATCAGCAAAGTACAAAGAACAGTAATAAAAACTAACAAAATACCTTTTTAAAAAATACTATTTGGTGTAGATCCATTGCCAAGGCAATTGTAAAGAAACTGTCAGGCATAATTTTTTTTTATTAACCATGCTGCTCTTCCCAGAATAAATTATACTTAAGTAACCCATGTTCTTAAATCTTAATGAAATTTCATCCGACCTGCTTGGTACATAAGTTAGACACACTAGTCGGTGGTCCCTTGGTTATTCTCTGAAGCTTTTCCTTTAACTGGAAATAACTGTAGTAAGTGATGAGTAAAAACATGTGTAAGAATAACATGAGGAAGAAAGTGGGTATAGTAAGTATTGTTAATTGAATCATAGCTTGCTTTCAGATAATTTGAAATGGAAAGCATTATTTTCTGATAATTATACATATTCTTCCACTTTCACAGATATGAAAGGATTATTGACAGAATTACTTCTCATTACTGACCTAGTCCAAGCCTCCACTTTTAAAAGACTGTACGCAGTGACCTCTTTTGCTCTTATACCTCTTCGACTCATTTGATTTCCCTCCATTTCTTCTTTTCCTCTTTTGTGTGTTTAAGACTGCCGCTAATCTTGTATAAAAAGTAGTACTAATTGAACTGTCCACTATCCTGTAAAATGTCACTTCTTAAGATCCTTTATATTAGTCAAGACTCATAAGGGAGTAGTTGGGAGACAAAACAGTACAAGGAAAATGACCGACATCAGCCAATTTAAAAACCTGTTACTTAAATAGGCATTTTACAAAACTGTAGAGTACAAGGTCAGAAAGATTTTTAGGTCAAATAGCTGTGCCTTTTCAAACAGTACTGTTTTCCATGGTTCACTGGAACAAAACTGTTCATGTAAACAGAATGGAAGGGCCAGAGTGAAAGGACATAAAACATGCCAGTCCAAGCTCAGGTTCTCCCAAGCACTGCAATGAGTGGTGCTCAATAACCTTTAGGGGAGTTGGGCCCCCATCTACATTTCATTTCTAAAAGCCCATTCTTAAAAAAAAAAAAAAAAAGTATCATTGCTTAAGTATCCCATTTCTGTTGTATTTTTCTGTGCCAAAAGCATCATTAATTAAGGATCACCAACATTTAGCCATTAAAGTTAAATTAATTTTAATTCTAATAAAGACACTATATATTTTTTCATACTTTTAAAAATCAGAAATGTATGTTTCAGAACATCTTAAGGGAGTACCTTTTATTTTGCAATAAAGGCCTTAATTTTTCAACTATATATCACTGCTTGAATACTTTGTTTACATTTCTGCTAACTTCATCAGGTACTCAACTCACTGTAAGATCTAATATGCTGTATCAGCCTCCCTCTTTCAAGATAGCAAGACATGATCCATTAAACAAACAAAATAGTTTTTACAATTCAGAAAACCTCTAACATTTCTTCACTATTTTCTTAAAAGCATAGGCTATAAATAAATCCAAGGAAAATAAAAGCCCAGAAAAGGCACAAAATTTTGTTTTTTACCTAATTAAAATTTCATGATGGAGAGAATTCTTCACTTCCTCCCTGCTCTATTCATTTATTTATTTCTAACAGCCTACAGACAGCTAAAGAAACTTGAAGGGAGTCCTTGTTCAAAAAGCAGAGTGCTTTTGTAGTGAATCACAGCATGGGTTTAATAGCTTACTAAGTGAAAAAAAAATTTTAATAGGACATTTCAAGGCAAGGCTGACCATATTCAGTACCCAAAACAACCAACTTCTTTTGAAGAAGGTCTAGTCATATATCTACCATATAAGAATAAAGACAAATTCAAAAAGAAACTAGATTTGTGGGTGTGGTCTGAATCTGATTACTTAACTGGCATTTCAGGAGACTCTAATACACACCAATTGTTAACAGGCATTAGTATATGAGACTAAATGTTATAATATACACTATTGAAACTAATAGATACAGATGTAGAAACTGAGGGGGAAAAAGCAGAAAAGAAAAAAATTTAAAAAAAACAAAGAAAAAAAACCTAATAGAGTCATCAGAAGTGAGACTTTCAGATTGGTGATTTTAAGACAAAAGCAGATACTCCTCCAGTGAAAACATTTACCTGGTGAAAATTATTTTTAAAAATCATTAAAATCTCGGGAAGCTGTCATACAGGCATATATTAGGGGAGAAATATTTATTCAAGAAAATCTATTAAATCTCATTAAGAGCTAAGCCTGTAGCATCTGACCTACAATTTGTTCCCTTCTCCCCAGCTCAGTGTTGTGGCAGTTCTACTCCTGGTGGGTATAACCAAGAAGGTGAGGCAAACATTCCTGCAGCTCTCTACACTTTAAATCAGCTATTTTAAATATGTTCAACAACTAAGGAAACCACAACTAAAGAAATAAAGTTAGAGAACAATGTCTCACCAAATAGAAAGTATCATTACCCAGAAACTATAGTAAAAAAGAACCAAAGAGAAATTCTGGAATTCGAAAATACAGTAATTGGCAGTGGCTCATGCCTGTAATCCTAGCACTCTGGGAGGCCAAGGGGGACGGGGGGATTGCTCGAGGTCAGGAGTTTGAAACCAGCCTGAGCAAGAGCCAGACCCCTGTCTCTACTATAAATACAAAGAAATAAATTGGCCAACTTATATAGAAAAAATTAGCCGGGCATGGTGGCGCATGCCTGTAGTCCCAGCCACTTGGGAGGCTGAGGCAGTAGGATTGCTTGAGCCCAGTAGTTTGAGGTTGCTGTGAGCTAGGTTGACGCCATGGCACTCACTCTAGCCTGGGCAACAAAGGGAGACTCTGTCTCAAAAAAAAAAAAAAAAATACAGTAACTGGAAAAAATATATATAGTAACTGAATAGAAAAATTCATGAGGGGTAGGGGTAGTGGCTCCATGGCAGATCTGAGCAGGCAAAACAATCAGTAAACTTGAAAGTAAGTTAAGTGAGATTATTTACTATAAGGGATAAAAAAAAAAAAAAGAAAGAAAAAATGAACAGACTCAGAGACCTGTGGGATACCATCAAGTATAGCAATTTACATTTAATGGAAATTCCAGAAGGAGATAAAAAAGAGAACATAAAGAATATCTGAAGAAATAGGTGAAAACTTCCCAAATTTGATGAGAAAGTTATACCATGGAAAAGCAATCACAAGAAAACTGGATTGGCAATACTTATATCAGCAGGCTTTAAGATAAACAAAAAAGTTACTAAAGAGGAGCTTTTTATGATGATAAAAGGAACAGTCCATCAGGATAACATACCAATTATAAACACATGTGTACCTAACAACAATCCCCAACATATATGAAACAAAAATTGAAAGCATTGAAGGGAGGAATATATTAATGAACAACAACAGTTGTAGACTTCAATATCCCACTCTCAATAATGAATAAAACTAGGCAAAAGATGAACACTGAAATAGAAGATATATATTCATTATCAACTAACTACATCTAACAGACATTTAGAGACACCACTCAAAAACAGCAGAAAACACATTTTTAAGTACACATGGACCATTTTCTAGGATGAATCATATGATAGGCCATAAATCAAGTCTCAAGTTTAACAGGATTGATACCATACAAAGTGTGTTCTTTAACCACTGGGAAATAAATTTAGAAAAAACTAAAAGAAAATTTAAGATATTGACAAATATGTAGAAATTTAGCAATACATTCTTAAGTAACTGATAGATCAAAGAAGAAATCACAAGTAAAATTAGAAAATAATTTGGGATGAACAAAAAATAAAAACAATTATTACCATTACAATTATTGAATGTAATAAAGCAGTGCTTGAAAGGAAATTTATAGCTGTAACTATTATGTTAAAAAGGAATGAAGGTCTCAAATAACCTAATCCTCTACCTTAAGTAATAAAAAAAGAGCAAACTAAGCCTAAAGCAATTAGAAGGAAATAATACAGATTAGAGCAAAATTTAATGACATAGAAAGTAGGAAAATCAATGAAAACCAAAAACTGGTTCTATCTGAAAAGGTCAACAAAACTGACAAACTTTTGGATAAGCCAACCAAGAAAAAAACCCAAAAAACACAAAACTCAAATTCCTAAAAATCAGAAAGGAATGAGGGGACATCACCACTGACTTTACATAAAAAAAGAAAAAGAGAATAATATGAACTGTATGCCAAAAAATTAGGTAACTCAGACAAAATGGACAAATTCTAGAGAGACACAAATTCCTAAACTGACTCACTATAGAAAAGAAATTTTGCACAGATCTCTAAGAAATGGAATTAATAATTTTTAAACTTCACAGAGAAAAAGTCCAGTCCAGGTGACTTTAGTGGTAAATTCTACCATACATTTAGAGAATACCAATTCTTTATGAACTCTTCCCAAAAATAAAAAAGGAGGAAACATTTGCTAACTCAATCTGTAAAGCCAGTATCATCCTCATACTAAAACCAAATAAAGTCATAAGAAAACTATAGATCAGTATCTCTGATGAACATAAGATACACAAATCCACAAAAAATACTAGGCAAACCAAATCTAGCAACATATAAGGTAGGATTATACAATTTGACCAAGTGAGATTTATCCCAGGAATAAAATCGTTTATTTGCAAATCAACCTTTGTTCTTTGAGCTCCTTGTATCTGAGGACCATAATTTATTCATCTTTTTATCATCAGTCACTTGCCAATAACAAATGTATAACATTCTCGTTATGAATAGCACATCCACCCACCCATTTTTTATTTCTTTACATTGCTTTATTTTTCTTCATGTCAATTTTATCTGATACTATGTGTTTATTTGTTCCCTGCTATATCCCCAATGACTAGGGACAATTTGACACTTGGATAGGTCTTCAGCAAACATTTGTTTAACTAATGACAGCAACTGCATAAACTCTAAAACACTCTATATAAATTCCTAAGTTCCAAAGACTTTACTCACCTGAGTTCTTCAGGTTTTGTTGTACTTGCTGACAAAAGAAAAGATAACATCTTGTTAGTCTCATCTTACATGACAAATTGCTTCACTATTCATCAAAGTAAAACCTTGAATAATTGCATTATGAACCATGTTTCCCAACCACATATTTAAAAGCTTCATTTCACAGAAATGTTCTGGGGTTCACACCATGAAGTCAATAAAAGCAATTATTTCCATTTTTCAAATAAAGCAGTAAAATGCATATACATCTCTTCCTTTAAAACAGAACCATCAGCCGGGTGTGATGGCTCACACCTGTAATTCTAGCACTCTGGGAGAGACAGGAGGATCACTCAAGGTCAAGAGTTCGAAACCAGCCTTAGCAAGAGCCAGACCCCGTCTCTACTAAAAAATAGAAAGAAATTAATTGGCCAACTAAAAATATATAGAAAAAAATTAAATAGGCATGGTGGCACATGCCTGTAGTTTTAGCTACTTGGGAGGCTGAGGCAGAAGGATTGCTTTAGCCCAGGAGTTTGAGGTTGCTGTGAGCTAGGCTGACGCCATGGCACTCTAGTCCAGGCAACAGAGCCAGACTATGGCTCAAAAAACAAACAAACAAAAAAAAAAACACGGAACCATCCGTAAAGTTCCAGATTGAGCTGACCGATTCTGCATCATCCTCGGTAGAAAAGGAGGTAATTTAGGTTTTAAATCATCACAAATTAAAATGGTTTCATTTATACCTATGTATTATTTAACTTACAGCCACACCAAAAATTATGAATATAAATCAGTACTACCAAGAACAAGGCAGTTGCTGGACAACTGGTGATGGCTCTGACATTGGAAATACTTAAAATTCAATTTGTATCTTAATACAAATTCAGATTTTAAATCAAACACAAGTTTTATCAAAGTAAACAATGCTTTTCCTTATATAATTGATTTTAAACAGGTAACATGAATTTGGAAACATCTATATGTGAGATATTAATGATTAAATTTAAAAAATGTATTTAACAGTATCCTTAGTATTATAATAGAATACGAAATAATTTTTACTTAAAATTTATTTACAAACTATTGGTGTTTACCAAAACAAAACAAAGAAAAAAAAAGAAAGACATTAGAATTTACTTATCATATGACAATGTTTCTAAAAATTCCTAAAGGGATTAAGAAATACCTTACTGTGAATGAGATCTGTAAGTCAAAAAGGGAGAGAAAATATTTCTCCACAGAAACACTAAAACAGTCAATGCAAACAAAAACTAAACACAATCTCAGAATACCATCTAAATTAGAATTAACAAAATTTAATCTCAACTAATGATACAGGCAATTTTCCCTATGTATCTTATGAGATTGATTCTGCCATAAAAGAAATTTAGTTGGCTAGAATAGACCTAAGGAGATTTAGATAACTTCCTCTCAAGTAAGCACCACCAGCACATAATTATTTGTCAAGGAAGAACAGTCCTTTGAAACAGGGTTGCACTGTACCTTTCATTTGTAGAGTTCGTCGAGAATATCGTTTGCTGGGCCTTCTTTCAAAGGATGTTGATCTTCTTGCTTTATTGGTTTTTGTGGTCTGATACTCAGTTTTCCCACTAAAATAAATGAGGCATATCAACAAGAATAAGAAATTTGAAGCCAACTGCAATCAGACACACATATAAAAGTCTACATTCAGGTGGGTTCTCCTTAAAAGAATCATCCTGATCTTTATCCCAAAGGAACAACTACTAATAGTCTTGATGTCTCTTTTACCATACCATTCTTTCACTCTTTAGGCTTTTGTGAAATATGCAACAGATTATACCATTTTTTCCTTAAGCATGCCTACCACCCAAGTACACATTAAATAAGTTTGGGATATGTGTGCTTTTATTACCCTCTTCTACCTCCACCCACATTCCTCAGTACAAAATGTATACTCAAAATAAATGTTTCAATTACTCTTCTAATTGTGATAAACTATACAGAGTAATCTTCCAGAAGTATTTAAGACTATTGACCTGCTCTCCTTGATTTCGTTACTTTCTGTTAAGAAACTGCCTCATTACTTTTTTTTTTAATTCCAAATGCTAGCTGATCATTATTTTTAATATAGGTAGACTAGAAGTTCTCTTACACAGTCGACTTGCTACATTATTGGTACTATCCATTCTTCTTTAAATCATATAAACCAATACCCATGGCATGTTGAAAACTCACAACCAATAATCTACTCTCCAATAAACCAAAACATTTTTTTTTTTTTTTTTTGAGACAGAGTTCCTTTGGTTGCCCAGGCTAGTGTGAGTGCCGTGGCGCCAGCCTACCTAACAGCAACCTCAAACTCCTGGGCTCAAGCAATCCTTCTGCCTCAGCCTCGCAAGTAGCTGGGACTATAGGCATGCACCACCATGCCCGGCTAATTTTTTCTATATACATTAGTTGGCCAATTAATTTCTTTCTATTTATAGTAGAGACGAGGTCTGGCTCTTGCTCAGGCTGATTTCAAACTCCTGACCTGGAGCAATCCGCCCGCCTTGGCCTCCCAGAGTGCTAGGATTACGGCGTGAGCCACCGTGCCTGGCCAAACCAAAACATTTCTAACTCATGACCAACAATGAGTCATGAGAATAACAGAACTTCCGGTTTATAAAGGCCCACAAACATTATCCAGATTAATATCCCATTCAGTGAAAGATATCCTTCTCTTCTATATGGTATCCAGTTGTTGAATAGAGAATCCATAAAACTCTTGTTAAATGGATTTAAACTGGGAGTTAGTTAATATACAAAGCAAATGTCAAGAGGCATATAAAATCCATTATACAATTATCACATTTTCCCATCTATTCAAGAAATTAGAACCAATAATAATACCACTTTTTTCTTTTGGCAAATGGAAGACTTTGGTAAACCACCTTATTTCTTCAAGCCTTAGTTCCTACATTTGTAAAATGAGGATTGGCCTAAATTTTTTGGCCTGTATGGAAGAATGAAAGACAACAGAAAGCAGCTATTAAAAAGTAACCTGTATCTAAATCGTGATCCTAGTCGAATAAATCCCGATCGATGAGAACTCTTTTGGACAGGGCCTCGAAGGCGGAAGAAGGCATGATGCTCCACAGCACATTTCCACAAATGTTTGCAAGCTTTTGGATGATCCAGTCTAAAGACAAATGTATGCTCCTGTTCTTTGCCCTAAAAAAAGAAAAAAATGTAAGAAGAGGTGATTATTAGGTCAGTCCTATTTTCCATTTCTGAGATACAAAAACAACCACAGCAATAACCAAGAAGCTTTATTATTTAATAAATTATTAAATAAACTGTTATTATATAAATTGTTTAATAAAGCACCTAGTTTGCTCCCTCAAACTCAGACACTCTTTATAATATCTACATAAAAAGGCAGAGTTGGCCAGGCGTGGTGGCTCACGCCTGTAATCCTAGCACTCTGGGAGGCCGGGCGGATTGCTTGAGGTCAGGAATTAGAAACCACCCTGAGCGAGATCCCATCTCTACTAAAAAATAGAAAGAAATTAATTGACCAACTAAAAATATATATACAAAAAATTAGCTGGGCATGGTGGCGCATGCCTGTAGTCCCAGCTACTTGGGAGGCTGAGGCAGGAGGATCACTTGAGCCCCGGAGATTGAGGTTGCTGTGAGCTAGGCTGACGCCACGGCACTCACTCTAGCCTGGGCAACAAAGCGAGACTCTGTCACAAAAAAAAAAAAAAAAGGCAGAGTTGAACTCAAGCTGTCCATTTTCTCAGCCAATGTAAAATTATTCCTAAGAGTGTCCCCTCTACTTACATGAGGCTTCATCTGCCATTCTTTGGGATAACTGTTTAATTTAAAGGATCATATAAGATCTGGCAATATATAATAACGGACTTAAAAATGTTCACTTTTTTTCCTACTGACCACACTCCCAGGAGTCTAATTATCATAGTGAACATTCACAGGCACTTTAAGAATTTCACATGATTTACCCCCAAAAGCAGATGAACTATCATTAGCCTCATTCATACATAAGGAAACAGAGACTCAAAGAAATTAAGCCCAAGGTCACAAAGCTATGGAGAGAGGAAACTGGAAATGAATCCAGGCAGTCTAGCCCCAGAACCTACACTTGTAACCAAGTTCTCCTACCTCTAGGGAAAATGATTTTTTAAACACCAGAAGTTATAAGCAAAAGACTTTCTTCACAGTCTCATTTGTATTAGTAAAAACTGGCACAAATCCTATATGTCCAAAAAAAGAGAAATGGTCAAGTGAATAATAGTATATTTAAAAACTATACAGAGAGATAAATGAATCGAAGATAATGAATGAGCTATTATTTACTCATATTACAGACTACCATATATAGGTTTAAATGAATGAATTAGAATATATGGGTATGCATGTTTTGATAAAATAAGCTGAAAATATATAATTTATGAAAATTCTTAAAACAATTCTACCATTTTTTATGATGTATTTACATTTGTAATAAGTTATAAAATATATATGAGAATAGTAACATTAAAAAATGGTGGCCAGCTAAGGGGAAGAAGAGAGGTAGGTAGTTAGGGTGTTAGACCTTAGTTGTATTATTTATTCATATATATAATTTTACTTATCTATTTCTAAAAGATCTGAAAATGTAAAACTGTTACCCTAGATCATGAATAAAATGTATGTTTTATAATTTTATGTACTTTTCGGTTTATTCAAAGACACTGTTAATGGAGTTGAGATGGATAATTACCCTGATTTGATCACTGCGTATTGTATAAATGTATCAAAATATCACTCTGTATACAATAAACATGCACAATTATGCGTCAACTAACAATAAACATTGATGAGGGTCGGGGTGGTGGGGAGGGGGAAGGCAAAGGCAAGCCAAGGAGAAGATATTTGCAATACTACCGGGTAGTATCTGACAAAGAATCAATATCCAGAACATGTAAAGAATTTTTTCAATAAAGAAAAGGCACATGACCTAATAGAAAGATCAACAAAAGACTTGAACAGGTACTTCATATGCCAGAAGATCCAAATATCCAATAAATACATAAATAAGTGCTAAACCAAAGTAGTTATCAGGTGAATGCAAATGAAAACCATAAAATGATTCCATTACCCCCCAGAATGGCTAAAATAAAAAAGACAGAATACCAAACATTAGCAAAAAATAAATTTAAAAAACACAAAAACTAATGAAACTCTCATACATTGCTGGAGGGACTATAAACTTGTATAAATACTTTGGAAAGCAGTTTGGCAGTATCTACAAAAGTGTAATACACACATACCTTAGTTGTTAAGAACAGCTTTCTTTTTAACAACTGAAAACTGAAAACAACTCAAATGTCCAGCAACAGGAGAATAAATAAATAGTTGTGGTCCATCCACAAAATGGAATAGCATATAACAATAAGAATGAGCCAACTACAACTACTAATCTGGGTATTGGTCATATAAGTGTATGTGAAAATTCAACAAGCTGTATATCTAATTGTACATTTTTCTGAATAAATGCTATACTTCAACAAAATTTACCAATAAAAACTAAACATAGATAAAAACAATGAGAAAACATATAATTTCAAAATGGGGAAAACTTTCCAATGAAACAAAACCCAGCTATGGAACAAAATTCAGAAGGCATAAAAGATTGGCAGTTCATCTACATAAAAATTTTAAAGTACATGGCAAAACCAACCAGAAACAATATTAAAAAACAATTAGACAAAATATTTATAATTTCTATCACAAAGGGCTAAATCTGTAAGAAAAAAAGGTCAACAACACAAAAGAAAAATGGGCAAACAATGTGAATAGACAGCTGAGAGAAAATATAAATGACTCAAATGTGTGCAAACAGGTCAGTATCACTCATAGTAACAGAAATAAAACTAAACCTATAATGAAATCCCATTTTTCACTTTTCATATAAAAACGTTTGATAACTCCCTCTGAAGAAACACTTTAGTACACTGATAATAGTACAACTTGAAACACTTTAGTACACTGATAATAGTACAACTTGATAGGATATCTCTATCAGGACAAACGCACATAACCATTTGAGCCAGCAAATCCACCTAGGAAACTATCCTATAGATACAGCTGGCAATGTACAAATTAGTATATACATAGTGAATAAATGTCAATTAGTTGAGAACTGATTATATAAACTAGGGTACATCGATATATTATAACACTACACAGTTTCAGTTTAATTTTTTTAAATTATGTACTGATATGGAAGAGATTCCAAGCTATAATGTAAAGTTAAAGTGGGCAGAGAACAGTGCATAATACAAAAATGCTTCACGCCTATAATCCTAGCACTCTGGGAGGGTGAGGCCGGCAGATCGTTTGAGCTCAGGAGTTCAAGACCAGCCTGAGCAAGAGAGAGACCCTGTCTCTACCAAAAACAGAAAAAATTAGCTGGGCATGGTGGCACATGCCTGTAGTCCCAGCTACTCTACTCAGGAGGCTGAGGCAGGAGGATCGCTTGAGCCCAGGAGTTTAAGGTTGCTGTGAGCAAGGCTGATGCCATGGTACTCTAGCACAGGCAACAGACCGAGACTCTGTCTCAAAAAAAGAACTGATATATACATCTGCTTATACATAACACCTTTGAAAAGATACACAAAAGCTAATACTGCATTTCATCAAACCTAAAATGCCATCAGTTGTAAGACGCACTATTATTTTATGCCCCAATAGGAACAGGTATCGCCAATTAAATCATGGCCATATTTTTCTTATTGGGTAGAATTGTTTTTCTTCCTCAAAGACTGCTTTTAGATTTAGATTCAAATATCATTTTAATCACATCTACGCTTACATAAAAAGGAAATGGTAAAATAACCTATTTTCAAAGAGGCAGATTCAGTATCTGTCTATTCTGAATCGTTTTCAACTCATTTGTTGATATAATGATCATCTTCTGTGTCATCAAGAGATTTCTTTTAAAATACTTCATTATCATATCTATGATTTTCTTGCAACCTGTGTAGTAGGGCAATCCTCTGCACATATCTCAGTATTAAGACTTACAGCTTTCAAAACATATCATTGCTTCATCTACTTTTAAACATCTTTTTTCTTAGATTCTGCTAAATAGTGCTTCTCACACTTCATCGTACACAAAAATCTTGATCGTTTAATATGCTCTTTTCTGATTCAGGAGTTTGGGGTGGAGGGTGGAGTGGGTAAGACCAAATACTGTGAATAGTAAAGGAGGATGTTGCTTTGCAAGGAAATATAAAATTGAGGTCATTCTCCAACAATGTGTATTTATTTATTTCACTGATGAAAAAATGTATGTAACACAGATCTATTTGACTGTGTTTTCTGCAGTCAGAATAAATGACAAGTTTTCATTTCAATGCTGAATCACAGTGTCACCTTTCTGAAGCCATTTTAAACAGCAACTAAACTTAACACCTGTGTTTACTAACAATGACTATAACTCAGCTAATTTTGCTATGACAAGTTCCCACACATGAAGGCAATGGTAACTACGCCTTGTAATATTCTGAAATTAAAAAAAATAAATAAATAAAAATTAAAAAAAACCCAACAAACTATTGCCTGCCTGACAATTTTAAGGCACTATCTATCTAACATGCATCCCAGTTTCTTTTAGAGATGTTAAAAAGTTTTTAAAACATGTGGCTTAAAATTGTTGGAATAATTAACTTTTGGCCCAGCACAGTGGCTCACGCCTGTAATCCTAGCACTCTGAGAGGCCGAGGTGGTCAAATCGCTCAAGGTCAGGAGTTCGAAACCAGCCTGAGCAAGAGCCAGACCCCGTCTCTACTAAAAAAAAAAAAAAAAGAAATTAATTGGCCAACTAAAAATATATAGAAAAAAATTAGCTGGGCATGGTGGCATATGCCTGTCTGTAGTCCCAGCTACTCGGGAGGCTGAGGCAGGAGGATCACTTGAGCCTGGGAGTTTGAGGTTGCTGTGAGCTAGGCTGATGCCACGTAGCTGGGGCAACAAGGAGACTCTGTCTCAAAAAAAAAAAAAATAAATAAATAAATAATTAACTTTTGTGACTTATATAGAAGGAAAATAGGTGGCTGGAATAGAAGATACATTTTTTCCCTGTATAACTTCCCTGCATTTTCAATTATTAAATGTATCAAATAAATGTATACTAGGTTATTAAAACCTATGCAGAAATATTAACTAATTCAACTGAGCTGCTTTTAGGCTTTTAAAAAATGCATAGCTGACACTCATATACATTAAACAATGATAGTATTTTTTAACATCTGAAATGAGGAGAACAGGTCAAATTATGTTATGAATGACACACTTTTTTTGAGATAGGATTTCCCTCTGTCACCCAGCCTAAAGTGTACTGACATGATCATAACTCACTGTAACCTCAAACTCCTGGGCTCAAGCGATCCTCCCACCTCATACTCCCATGAAGTACTACAGGTGCATGCTATCACACACAGCTTATTTTTTTATTTTTTGTAGACAGGGTTCTTGCTATGTTGCCCAGGCTGGTCTTGAACTCCTGGCCTCAAGCAATCCTTCCACCTCAGCCCCTCAAAGTGCTGGGATTACAGGCATGAGTCACTGCTCCTAGCCCACCAAAACATACTTCGATTCTGACACTGATGCTTAACGTCAATGATCTTCAGGGCAGAAATCAAAAAAGCTAATTTATCTTTCTCTCTCTAGTCTGCAGTGAGTAAATGCATGATTTTTGACAAAAAAAACCTTCAGAACAAAACAAAACAAAAACTACTAAGAGCATACCTTCCCTGATAAATAAAAAGACAACCCTGTACATTCTTAAACTAAATAAACTACAAATTTAAAATAGCACCTAACAAATCTGTACTGGGAAGCCATTTATCTCCCATTCCCTGTTCTTTATAAGAAAAAACAAACAAGGGAGGAGATCAAAATCATCTAAGGCTGAAATCCCCCTGTAATAATAACGCATCCAGCTATTTGAAATCTATGTAAACTTTTCTATTCGCAAGTCTTGTCATATTTTGAAAAACCCAGAATACTATTGTGCCAAACATTCGCTTAGTATATAAAGTTCTTCCGACATCAATAATTACTTTTCTTGACTACCTACTGTTTTAGTGTATGAAATGATACCATGAATATACTTGCCCACGTATCTTTGCAGACTTGTCTATTACATACTTATTTTACTGCCTATTGAACTATTACAATAGCTTACCTACTTTTTAGACACTCCTACTACAGTAAAATTTCCTTGAGAATATGAAGTATTTCTTTATCATCCTGATAAAAAAGCCTAGCACCATATCAAGGACATAAGCACTCAGTATCTCTAATTTCATATATGAACAATTTCACAGTCAAAACAGAACACCAGATCTACTGATTGTAAAGCAGTGCTTCCTGTTAAGCTGCTATGTGACACAACCAAGCTTCTGATAAACTCTGTTCTTTTTTACTGATATTGACCAAAATCTCCTGAACTTTCATATATAAACCAGAAGGCCATTTATCAACAGAGGTGTTCTTATTAGAGAAAAGTCACCAGAGTTCAATGTCAACATTCAAAAATTTGAAAAAAAAATTTATTCTGAGTATATAGGAACCTTTAACTTAAATTTAATTTCCACAGTTTTATTTTTTTCTCAAGTTATGATGATATTTAACTAGGTCCACATATATCCAAATCAACCATAGCAAATCAACTGAGGGCTACTATAATGATGCACAGTAATACACACCTAATCTCAGTTTTTCATTTATTCTGAAATTTACACTGATATTTCTTATAGCACATTTATGGGACCAATAGAGAAGAACATGAACATAAAATGCCAAAAGAAATACAAGAACAAACATGATCAAATGTTAACATCTATGCTTATTAAAAGAAGATCAAATTTAAAACACTAAGATTCCATTAGAAGATAAAAATACCAGTACTGGCAAAGTTTCAGTCAAACACACATACTTTTAGCTTCACCTATTGCTTGCCATACTTCACACTGGTACAACCAAAATGAATTACTATTACTACTAATAATAATGAGGAGGAGGAAAAGGGGAATTATAAATTATAAATAGACCAGAAACATGTAAAAATATGTCTGATATAATAAAAGCTGGAAGAGAGATATAGGAAGCATTTTAAAATGGGAGAAGACAGCAATGAAATTACCTAAGACAGGAAAATTAAAGAACTAGATTTTTAGAAATCTTTCCAACATTTTATTATAAAAATGCTTAAACATACAGGAAGACCAAATATCCGTATTTATAGTATCTAGATTCAACAACTGTTAACATTATCTATATCTGCACGCATGTGTTAAATTTATTAGTTTGCATACAGTCAAATTCTTGCCTTTCCTAGAATGTCATATAACCGGAATCATTCAGTACATAACCTTTTGAGGCTGGCTTCTTTCACCAAACCTTAAAGCGTCTGAGATGCATTCACACATGTATCAATTAAAAACTACATTTTAACTGATAAAAAGGTAATCTCTAGTTCAAAAGTCTTTTTAAAAGAATATTAGGTAGATCTTTTTGATTAATCTTTTTTATCAGTTACTACAGAGATAAAGTCACTTAAATGTAATTTTTTATATATCTCAGATATATTTATTGTCAATGAAGAAACAAGAATAGACTTTTATAGTATCTTAATCTTAGGGGCAGAAAACTATATGTTTAGGATTGTGTGACCTGAGTCAGGAAATCATTTAAAGCATTAATTATACTAAGTTTCTGTTCTATGGCTCTTTAAATTAATGAAGTACATTCCCCCTTTTAAAGATATAAGTTACCACATAACATAATCATTGTTAAATAAGCAAGGCAATATAATTCCTACCTGATCATCATCTTCTACAACCACCAGGGTTAATCTGTTCTTCTTGAAATCCAATCTGGTTATCTTAGGCCTACAATAATATGAGAGTAACAGCCAGATTACAAAGAAATGTCCTCTAAATAAAAAAACAATTTGTTTTTACTTCAAATACACATTTAATCATCTAACTTCTGAACTGAAAATTGACAGGAGGGTAAATGTAACTTGCACTGCCCACCAAAAACCCCTCTAATCTAAAAGACAATATAACAGAAAAAACACAGTATACATTTCAAAAGCAATACCTCTGACTAAGTTGAGACTGCACATAGATCAGATATTAAAAATATTAAGGAAAAAAGAAAATGAAGAAAGCTACGTATTTCATAGGCCCCAAGTACGAAGAGATTGGTTAGGCCTAGGTAAAGTTGTTTCAGTGTTAAAGTAGCAGCACAGGAACTGGATACAGGAAAGTTCACAAAGCTTTAAAGAAAGCATAAAGAAAAACACAGATTATGTTCTTCAACTCTACAGCAATTCTAGTTTGAGGAAATATATCTTAATAAATTTTTTTTAAACCTCATTTTATGGTCCACTTTCCAACTCTATCTTCCCACTTGTACTAAAATTCTAAACCACCTACTACATTTGAACTCTATACTTTCATAAATTGTGAATGTCAAAATATGACACTCCCACTGATTAATCTTTAATATAACTTATATAAAATAGCTGTGAAACATAATTTGTTTATATGAGCTTTACTAAATTAAGTAAATAAACCAGCAAATAAATATTAGGAAGAGGAAGAAAGGTGGAGATAGCACTTATCTATGCAACAAATACTTATCTATGCAATACTAGATAAGTGCAATCTATGCACTTATCTATGCAACAAATACTTACACAATACCTACTACATGCCAGGTACCCTTCTAAGTGTTTTACCAGTATTAATTCAATTCTCACAACAACCTTATGAAGAGGTACAGAAGGTGCTTTCTTTACCTCTCTACCTACAGAATTCTCAGGCCTGGAAGGAAGCTGAAAGTATCAAGGAATTAACACCCAAGAACTGGGAAACAAATGCCCCAGCTTCCTCACTCATCAAGGGACAACTGCAAAGGTGTTCTACTCAAATCTATCAGAGATTCTCTAGCCAGGGACACCTGGATGCAAAAATAAATGAAACATTGTCTTCAACTTTTTGAGGGAAATACTTTTCAACCTAAAATTCTATTCTCAGCCTAATTCTCAAGGAGTAAGAGAAGAATAAACCATTTTAAGGTAACCAAGGATTTGAACAATTTATCTCCCTTCTGTTAGGCAGTTACTTCAGGATATATATCAGGAGGGGAAAAAAAAAAAAAACAAAAAGAAAAAATCATGGGAAGTCAACATAGGATGCTCACTGAGGTAAACTGAAGTCCCAAGATAAGAGCTGGACAGCATCCTGAAGAGCAAACAGTTCCAACAGGAACAGAATAACTATTTAACACAACCCTTGGAAACTTGAAAGAACTTAAGGAGAAGACAAAGGCAGGTAATTTAAAGGGATGTGTGGGGTGTGTGACATGAGGAGCCAAGAGCTCTAAAAAAACAAAACGCTACACAGAAAGGAAATATAATACCAGTTGTGAGTTCAAGGATTTCAAGGCTGATCAAGAAAAAGCAGTGTTGCACAATGGGGGTTTACTGAACAGTGTTTGGACTGGGGTGCATGACAGGTGAGGTCATAGCAGGTGACTCTCTAGAGATAGCAGCTGCACGGCCAAAACCCAAAAGGGTAAGAAGGCAAAGGAACCTCCCGGAGAGAGGGGAATCTAAGAAGGTGCTATAAGTGTGTAGTGGATGGCATTCAGCAGCAAATGGGGAGTATCTGGGAAAGAGCTCAGAAAGGCAGCAATGGTTTGGGATCTTTCATACCTACAGAGTTTGTGTTATCTATGGTTTCACGGGATATATAAAGCAGACAGGGTCTAAATAGCTAAAAATATGCACATTAGGCTATATTTAAAGCAAATGGATAGGTAAGAATTTGAATTTAATGGCAGACGCTTTGGGCTAACAGTACTGGCCTGTTGTGAGATATAAACAGCTTAGGGCAGAATTATATATCTGTAACACTAGTACTCACCTAAGCTCTGGACTAACTCTGACATAGATGTAATAATGCAAACACTACTCCTGACTCTCAGCTTTTAAACACTAGACAAAACCCAAAGAACTAAATGATGGTTATGAAATCCAAGTAAAATCTATCCTTGATGTAAAAGTAAAAGGTAAATGTAATTTAAAAGTACAGATGATAAAAGTTGAAACAGAAAGAGGAGCACAGCTTAAAAGGAAGGATAGAAGTAATAATATCTTCCTCTCACACCTAGGGAGTAAAGAGGCTGTGGGATAAGAAATATTGAAAACAGTGACATAACTTCAGGAAGGAAGGGAATGTCCATATGAACATTTAATATATAAACATAATGTCTCTCACATAATAGGCATAGGTAAAAAAAGAAAAAACAAGAAGAAAAGGCATTAAATAATTAGCAAAATAAGAAAAAAAATAAACTGTTTATAATCAGACATATTTGGATATATCTTGAAACTAAGGGAAAATATAACTTGAAGAATTTTTTTAAATTGGCTCTGGAGAGTGGGAATAAGGATGAGTAAAAGTGTGACAGGAGAAAGATGCTTTTCATTTATAAGCTTTTCAAAACTATTTGATTTCCAAACTCTAGTTTATGTACTAACTTGATATAAATGATTTCACTCATTAAAAAAAACAACACAACAATAAGTATCTTTGACACTATCTCTTGCTTACCAAAAAAATAAACCAATTTTGGTCTCTCCTTCAAAAACAAGGACTCCTGTTGGAGTTAGTCCCAAACTATAGTCATTCCCATCTCTAGCCTAATTTAAGGAGAGAAAAATGTGTTAGTTGTATTTATTTACTTTTAAACGTGTTAGCATAAAACAGGTTTCACATTTTTATACATCTATTTAATTTTATTTTTGTCTTGAATTATATTAATTATATCCAGGCTAATATTAATAACAAGATGTTTCCAAGATATTTAGAATAACCAAAGTGACATTCTCATAAAAATTTGTGTATATATTTTTATTGCTAGTCATTGAAACACTGTACTTTTAAGTACGTCTTCACTAAAAGTGGGCAGTTATACTCCTACTACAAAGAAAGTTTTTCCAGATTTCTTCCCATACTCTTATCACGTAAATCACAAATTTTGGAAAAGATGGTCTTTCTGGGAAACTTGCAAGTTAAACTAGAAATAACTTAAATCACTACACAAGCTGTTCTATAGTTTACCAATGTCCTCTCAAGCTATAAATTTTCAACTTTGCTTCCTGAATTATTTTAACAGAGCTACTAGCTTAAGTGATGTAAGGTAATTTTAAATGGAAAGGATAAAAAATGGCTTAAAAGCTTTAAGAAAAACAAATAATAGCTCAAAAGGACTGAGGTAGCTTTTTGGGGACTTTAACTATTTCTCTTGTTTCTTATAATAAATCTTTCTGTGATATTCCAGTTATCTGTATTTAATCTTAACCCTTTAACCACAAATCCAAAGTACTAAGCGCTAGCTTGTATTAATACAAACTCCATACCCTTCTGCATACTGAAAAATCACATAGTCATGAGTCCCCAAGAAATAAATTCTTTAGAGAGCATCAAAACACAGTACTTACCTTGACCACATGCATGTCAACCCCATACATTTCTAGCCATTTGGCTTTATTCAGATAATTGGTTTCAGCTTGTGCTGGTGTCTGACCTCTGAAATTTAAAGTATGTTAAATACAATAATTATAAAACAAATTCTATATCAAGGTTAGAAATAGAAGAAAACGAGTATGAGATAACTACTGAATATGAAATAGCTATGTTAAAGCATGATCAAATGCCAAGTACCTGTACTCCTTCCACTTCTCAAAAATAGCCAGTTCCATCTCTTCAGTCTGGATGGGCACAAACCTGAACTCAGAGACAAGTTCAGGACTATGCTCGGCAAGATCATAGTCACCAAGTTCAGCTACAAACATAAGTTTCAAAAAGTTATATTTTGTAAAAACTAGTTTATTGTCTGCTGAATCCTTCTTCAAAACCCATTTTTATTAATTAAAATCGCTAAGAAGATTAGAAAGATTCTTTCTTAAACTACAGGAATTAATAAAACCCAGACAATTCCCAAAACTAAAGCTAGCTTAGACTTATGACTTATTAGTCCACACATATAAATCACCTTAATTGCTGGTGGTATATTTTTAATTAAATGTTTTTCTCTTAATGTAGTTACACCTTAGTGCTTAGCTTTTTAAAACCACTTTCTAGACTTCCATAGAGAAATACCTTTTGATCTTATAAGAAATAAATGAAAAAATTTAGCAATCCTTAAAAGATAATTAGCTGGCATCTATTAAGAATATAACTAATATGCACAGAACATGACACCATATACCACTACAAGATATAGTCCTTGTCTTCCTAAAATTTAAAATCATTAAGCCTAAAATAACTGAAATAACTTTTAAAAATCAGGGGAAAAGGGAGCATGAAAAGAACTGACAACACACAAACATTTATATATTCATTTGTGGTCATCTCTTTTTTTTTTTTTTTTTTTGAAAGAGTCTCACTCTGTTGCCCGGGCTAGAGTGCCATGGCATCAGCCTAGCTCACGGCAAACCTCAAACTCCTGGGATTGGGCGATCCTCCTGCCTCAGCCTCCCAAGTGGCTGGGACTACAGGCATGCACCACCATGTCCGGCTAATTTTTTCTATTTTTTAGTATAGACAGGGTCTCGTTCTTGCTCAGTCAGGCCTGTCTCGAACTTTTGAGCTCAAAGGATCCGCCCACCTCGCCCACCTCGGCCTCCCAGAGTGCTAGGATTACAGGCGTGAGCCACCACACCCGGCCCCATTTGTGGTTATCTCTAAACTAACTGTGGGTTTGGGGAGAAAAAGGCAAAAAAAAAATTCCAATTTTCTATACTTTTGAAATTTTTTCCTTTAAAAGAATATCTTACTTGTATTAAAATATTTCCATTTCGCCGGGCGCGGTGGCTCACGCCTGTAATCCTAGCTCTTGGGAGGCCGAGGCGGGCGGATTGCTCAAGGTCAGGAGTTCAAAACCAGCCTGAGCAAGAGCGAGACCCCGTCTCTACTATAAATAGAAAGAAATTAATTGGCCAACTGATATATATATATAAAAAAATTAGCCAGGCATGGTGGCGCATGCCTGTAGTCCCAGCTACTCAGGAGGCTGAGGCAGAAGGATCGCTCGAGCCCAGGAGTTTGAGGTTGCTGTGAGCTAGGCTGCCGCCACGGCACTCACTCTAGCCTGGACAACAAAGCGAGACTCTGTCTCAAAAAAAAAAAAAAAAAAAAAATATTTCCATTTCGATAAAAAAGAATCCAGTTGAGGACAGAAAAAATACATGAGAACCACCTTGAGATAACAAATAACAATGGTAATCACTCATTATTTATTGAGCACCCACTCTACACACATCATTTAACTTAATAGCAACCTTAGAAAATACATATTATCACACCCCATTGCCCTCTTAGCACAACCGGTAGTACATCAGTCTCATATTATCATACCCACTTTATTACTGAAGAAATTAATCTTTTGTCTGGACAGCAGTGTCTTTAAGGAGCACCCAGCCAGACAACTAGCCTGGACAATGTAGCCAGATCTCATCTCTACAAAAACATTTTAAAAACTAGCCAGGCATGGTGGCATGCACCTGTAGTCCCAGCTACTCAGGAGGTTGGGGCAGTAGGATAGCTGAGCCCACGAATTTGAGGCTATAGTGAACTATTTATTATATTATTGGGCCACTGCACCCCAGCCTGGACGACAGAGCAAGACTCTGTCTCTGTTTAAAAAAAAAAAAAAAAAAAAAAAAAGCACACCAAACTAAATCGGCTACATAATGTTGTTCAGAATATATATTAAAATGATAAAGAAAAATTGGGTTTGAAGTTGTGAAAAAGCTAATAAGAAAAATTATTCGGATAAAGTATCATAAATGACCAACAGGGAGCTCATTTTAATGAAGACAGGAATAATCAATCACTTTAGCAAATTTTTTCTTAAGGACCTTAACAATTAGTAGGATTTGGTAAACTATCAGACATCGGACAAAGGGATGCAGAAAAATAGTGGTGCCATGGATGGAAGAAAAAGTAGGAAAGAGTTTTTACTTGGAAACAGATTTAAGTGGGATTAAGAGAAAATAGAACAGAGTCACATGTATGAACCAAACAATAAGTATTATTGAGCACTACCATTAAGTTAACCTTTTGTTAAAATACACAAAAATATGTAAGTCCTATCTCCAAGAAGTATATACTTCTGTTGTCATGAAACACAATGAGGCACAGACAGAACATGAAATAGTAAGTGGTGTAACACAGATATTAAAAATGATAGCTTTTTAGTATATCTGAGAGGTTATAGAATTAGTGTCACAGAGGAAATAATATTATCTATACAATGGCAAATAAATACTACTAATCTTAGAGGGATTGGGAGTAAATATGAAATCACAAAAAATCCATAAAATTATTAATGTCTTGGTAATCATTAAATATGATTTTTATTTATTCTAGTTTTCTTTCATAGTGTCAATTTTTTAAAAATTCCTAAGTTTAACAGTATTTGTTCAATGTTATAAGGTACAAGAGTGAGTTTTTCATTAATTTCATTTATTAGAAAACACTTTAAAATGACCATCAGGAACTCTTAATTATGCTCCAATAATTCCCTCATGTATTCATTTTTAAGACTAAAGAAAGCATACGATATGGCTTCAGCAACAATTTACTCATATATTATGCATTTAAAAAAAAATAAGCTGAGGGCCCGACCATAACATTTACTGAATTATCAGGTAGACTGTAATTTTTGTTTGAAAATGCTATAGATGGAAAGAAAGCAACTAAACGAAAGGGAAGAAAAAGAAGGCAATGCTCTAAAACAAGTCAGAGTTGGATATTGACACAAAGTTAACACAAAAACAATGTTGTTTCTTTTCTTCCACATCATTTGAATCTTTTGAAATTCTTTAGCTAAAAAGACACAAAAAAGGATTATACTTTAGTCTTAACAGTAAGGGTGAGAACTGCTTACCCTGCAGATTATAAGCTGCCAGCTGCACTGCTGTATCAAAGGGACATTCTAATCTGGGACCAAAATACAAATTTGTTAGACAAGTCAATTTCATAACCTTCATTTTAAGATAAATGAAAATACATGCTTTATGTTGCCCATTTCTTTCTTATAACTATAAACTTGTTTTCAAAATTCTTCAACCACCAAACAAAATGTACAGTTTACCTTAAATAATACTCACTTTCCACTGAGAATATCTTGTTTTAACTGAAGAACAAATAAATACCTAAGAAAAATAAGACATAATTTTACTTAAACAATCTACTGTGAAAAAATAATCTTACCCTTCTAATTTGAGAATTTTCTTAATTATAAAATTTTACCCACAATGAAGTATATAAAGGAAAAATAATAGCAAAAAAAGGGCAATAGGCATCAGGAGGATGGAAGCATAACCAGCAAGGAATAGCAAGCCACAGAGTGTATACAGCACATCAATCTTAGAGAAAATGTTTAAAGAAAATTGTTGAAAAAGAGCTCTGCCATCTAATTTAACTTTACTCTGACAACACATCCATCTCTCAGGTGAAGGGATACAGGCATGGATAAAACTATGGGCAATAGCTCCAATCTCATCGTCAGGGTGTTCAAAAGGAAACCCTTCTGAAAAGACTCCAAAAACTCAACCTTTTCAGTTAATAAATAATATGTGCACATGGAGTCATGGATGTATAATAGAGTCCAGTGAAGAAATATCAAAGAGGTAGGATAAAAATAAAAATAAGTGCACAGAGAGTAATGTTTATTCAAAACTATTCAAACGAAACAAGGAGCTAATGTATTTCATTAATCAATGGCATTTCAATGAGTCACAAAAGTCAGGAGCCAACTTGAATAAACTCCCATAAGCCAAAGATTACTGTGAACATCAATAAACATAATATTCCAATTTACTAAAACACATCAATCCTGTTTAAAATCTATGAGTTGATAGCAATACTTAAAAAAAGAATTCAGTAGTCACCTTTGGAGGATGTTAGGGAACCAACTCTATTTTGAAAACCGATAAAGGAAAAGTTACACTTAAAACACTGTCCCAGAATAAAATTCTATTATCTGAAGTCTTGTTACCAGGGGCAAGGAATCCATTTCATTAGTTGTCTATAAATTAGAAACAATTCTAAAGAGAATCCTCCAAAACTACCAAAATACTCCTGCACAACTCTAAATAGTGTTCTTACCGGGTTAGCTCTTCACGAAGATTATTTGGTTCTGAAGAATAAAACTTAACTCGAAGATGCAGACAATAGGGTGAACCAACTGCCATTAGGGGGGAAAAAAGCTTTTATTAAAATATTTAAATAGCAATAATTTTCACCCAGTAATCTGTCAACAA
Source organism: Microcebus murinus (assembly GCF_040939455.1). Lineage (NCBI taxonomy): Eukaryota > Metazoa > Chordata > Mammalia > Primates > Cheirogaleidae > Microcebus > Microcebus murinus. The sequence continues at coordinate 10,350,355 of NC_134111.1, forward strand.
TCTACTGGAATGAGATAGAAGATAACAAGTTATTGTAGCGTCATTTCAAGTTAGATTACAGGCTTATACCTGACACAAAAAGATCAGTAGGCCTTTTTGAAATGTACCAACCATCATATAATACTATGACAATCATCTCTCATGCCAACAATAGATAGCTCTAGATTAACTCTAACAGTTCAGGGCCAAATGCATCAAATAAAAGTTTTGACTGTGTAATCTAAAAGCCCTGAAAACTTGCTGAGCTGTATTTCTTAAGAGCACTGAGGGCCGGGCATGGTGGCTCACGCCTATAATCCTAGCACTCTGGAGAGCCGAGGCGGGCAGATTGCTCGAGGTCAGGAGTTCGAAACCAGCCTGAGCAAGACCGAGACCCCATCTCTACTAAAAATAGAAACAAATTAATTGGCCAACTAAAAATATATAGAAAAAATTAGCTGGGCATGGTGGTACATGCCTATAGTCCCAGCTACTCAGGAGGCTGAGGCCGTAGGATCACTTGAGCCCAGGAGTTTGAGGTTGCTGTGAGCTAGGCTGATGCCATGGCATTCACTCTAGCCTGGGCAACAGATTGAGACTCTGTCTCAAAAAAAAAAAAAAGCACTGAGGAATGCCTGTTACTAATTGCTCATAGTGAATCTTCCCACACACTTTCAAATTCACTTCAGCAAGTTAACTAACCTCTATATTTTCAGTGGTCCCATTATTTTGTAAAGACAAGAGCTGAGGTAGCCTGAAAACTGATAGTACAGAGGACAAGCTGGATTAGGGACTGGAAACTAGTTTCCCCCAACTACTGCTAGGAATACTACTGACATTTTATGTGAATTGTTTCATTTCATTATCCTTAATTTTAAAATATTACAGTCTCATAATATTTTCTATAGCAGGGTAGATGCCAAACATAGCCAAAGAGGAAAATTCCAACAAAGTCAACCCATTTGTAAGCTGCAAGACTTTCTCCTGGAAACTTAAATCCCAAGGCACTTGAATCTAGATTAGTATCAAACCTATATAACTTGGGCAGTGGGTCAATAACATCAGAATAAAATGATTTTTAGAAAATACAGATACTAAAAAATTCCTCTGAAATATGATTTCTTATGCCCTTACCAAAGTTTCTAATATATTCAATTTCCTTTTATTCACAAATAATTTTTCAACACTTACTTTTTACTTGCTTTTTGATGCTTTTTGTACCATCCAACCAATGCTAAAAACAAAAACAAAAATTCAGTGATTAAGTAGATAACAGAACTTTAAATTTTTAATTATTATACTAAAAGTTACTTTTCATCATGTCTTTGTTAATAACCACAAGGAAATAGTTCACAAAAGAAAAATAAAAGAAAGAGAAGTTATTTGTCCAATATCCACAGCAAGCTTATGACACATGTAAACAAAAATCTGATAGGTGATTTCTTAAAACATTTCTTCTGCTCCTTCAGTAACAAGGTTGATATTCTAAATTTTGGCCTTAGTTTTCTCCTCAATGACTCTTTCAAAACTCTTAATATTAGAGCGAAAAGTACCCTCATATTATTCTGATTCATTTTTATAATAAAAATGTAAAATTAGCAGATCAACTAAAAATTACGTGAAATAACAATGTCATCTAAATTTTACAAAACAGATACTACTCAGTCACAAGTAGTACTCTTTGAAAGAGCCTCCAGGGTAAAAATTAGATTTTTCTCATAATCAAGGCCCTACCTAAATAAACCAATCTTTGCTCCTTTGCTTTACAAATAAAAAATGTTAACATTTTGACTATGAGACTTCTGGTTTCAAGAGTAATATTAATAGCCTTTTGATTTATGTAACCTCTTCACTCTGAAATGTCTATGACACAAACAGACTTAAAAACCACTTCCAGATACTTTTTCTTTTTTTTTTTCCCCAACCATTCTGCTCTTTTTTTTTTCATGAATCTCACATATACACAGAGGGGCATGCACATCAGTCGTCACATTTATCTCAATATACAGTGAGAGAAGAAATGTAGTAGCTCTTGAGTTTAGTGCAAATGTAAGAACTTACTCCGAGAGAGGTGACCAGCAGCAGAAGAGGTAATGAAGGACTGATTGGAGCTACTTTGATCACCTCTCTGGGGCTGGGTTCCTAATCTGCAAAGTGGGGCAACTGTCCTAAAATCACAATTCCAGATACTTTCACAGATAAATCACTCCTAGCTCACTTTTCATTATTAATCCCTTTATACTACACCAGGTCCTAACACTGACAGGATGCATTCGGCCAACTAAGATGTACATGACTGTGTTCTCTCCAGCATGCTTTCAATTCCAAGCACAAAAGAAGTGCTCATGTGCTAACTAGTTCACAGAGCCAAGGAATCCAGTTTCAGAAATCCAGATAGGCAAAGACTGAGTAAACAAGGCTGCATTGTTAGCAGACTTGTAGCTGTTCACTTTCCTTGCCAATTATTTGCCTGGCCTCTTCTCTCCATTCTCTCCCAAGACCCAAAAGTAAAACTCACAGAACTACCACTGTGCCAGCAGAGTACCTTTCCATATTGAAATAAGATGCTAGCAAACATTTCAAAAGACAACTAAATACTGCGCAATGTTTTCTCTAGATTCCAAATGTGTAGGTTACTTTGCCATCTCTTGTCTTTTAATAAATTCAGTTGTACATCTACTTTTAAGCATATTTCAATCACTCTGTTGCCCTGGCTAGATGGAGTGCTGTGGCGTCAGCCTAGCTCACAGCAACCTCAAACTCCTGAGCTCAAGCAATCCTTCTGCCTCAGCTTCCCGAGTAGCTGGGACTACAGGCAGGCGCCACCATGCCCGGCTAATTTTTTCTATATATTTTTGGTTGGCCCATTAATTTCTTTCTACTTTTAGTAGAGACGGGGGTCTCACTCTTGCTCAGGCTGGTTTTAAACTACTGACCTTGAGCGATCCACCCGCCTCAGCCTCCCAGAGTGCTGGGATTACAGGGCTGAGCCACCACGCCCGGCTGCAAATGTTGTTTTAAATACATCTCCAGGCCGGGCGTGGTGGCTCACGCCTGTATTCCTAGCACTTTGGGAGACCAAGGAAGGCGGATTGCTCAAGGTCAGGAGTTCGAAACCAGCCTGAGCGAGACCCCGTCTCTACCAAAAATAGAAATAAATTAATTGACCAACTAAAAATATATATACAAAATGATAAGAAAAAAAAATAAAATAAAAATAAAAATATATATACAAAAAATTAGCCGGGCATGGTGGCGCATGCCTGTAGTCCCAGCTACTCGGGAGGCTGAGGCAGTAGGATCGCTGAGCCCCGGAGATTGAGGTTGCTGTGAGCCAGGCTGACACCACGGCACTCACTCTAGCCTGGGCAACAAAGTGAGACTCTGTCTCAAAAAAAAAACAACAAAAAAAACACATCTCCATTAACAGAACACTAGGCCTGACAGTAGACAGAACATGATCCAATCTACTAGTGAAAAAGACTTCAACCTAGGACAGCAAATGGTCCATCCATCCTTGCCCAGCCCAGAAACCCAATATCCAAAAATCCCAGACTTAACTGACCTAAATACCTATTATAACTTCATGCCAAGCCTATACTGCCTATGAGATGAAACTAGTTTTCATGCCCCAGATTGTTTTTCCCCCAGAACCATGGACCTGGGAGTTGTCCTATCTGCTATGTCTGGTTACCTGGGCACTGTCTCATGTAACCATGGTTAAGGAGACTCTCAGACACCATAATAAGTGCATATGAGCCCAACCATCCCAGGAGGCAATTTAACTAAACAGTAGCTAATGCGTCAAAAATAAGTATTCATCTTCAACCCAACAATTCTACATCTAGAAATAATTAGCGATGTGTGTAGATTTATCTACAAGGAATTACATCAAAGAAAGTTACAATAATCTATATATCTAACAATAATAAATTGGTTAAAACAGTATTTCAGTATGACAGAGCACCGTAAAACTATTATAAAGAATGAAAGCATGTGGCTCACGCCTGTAATCCTAGCTCTTGGGAGGCCGAGGCGGGCGGATTGCTCAAGGTCAGGAGTTCAAAACCAGCCTGAGCGAGACCCCGTCTCTACTATAAATAGAAAGAAATTAATTGGCCAACTGATATATATATATAAAATTAGCCGGGCATGGTGGCGCATGCCTGTAGTCCCAGCTACCCGGGAGGCTGAGGCAGAAGGATCACTCGAGCCCAGGAGTTTGAGGTTGCTGTGAGCTAGGTTGACGCCACGGCACTCACTCTAGCCTGGGCAACAAAGCGAGACTCTGTCTCAAAAAAAAAAAAAAAAAAAAAAAAAAAAGAATGAAAGCAAATAGTTAAGAATCTGGAAGATTATTTATAATACATTGCTAAATTTTAAAGGACAGGTTTAAAAATATTATAAATTGTTTTCTCAAAATATACAAATTTGTACATACAAATACATATTTTCTTTCAGACTGAGATAATGTCTAACAAAATAGTAACAGATGTTATATCTATGTTGATTGAGGTTTCTGGAGACTCTTTTCTTCTTAGTGTTTTCCTATATTTTCCATTTACTCTACAATGAACCCATATGACTTAAAACAATAATGATGGACACACCCCTATTTTAATATTATATAGGTAATATATTTATATGGTTTTTCGTAATATTAAAATGTATATGGTCAACCATCCCACCTAATCCATGCCCTCCATATACCCACCACTATACCATATCTGATCTACCCCTCCTTCCCCCAAGATGTTATTATAGTTTCTCTTGATTCTTTCCAGAGTTTCTTCAAACAGTGAAGAGGAAAAATTTTTAATTGTGTGTGAATGTGTATGCACATGTGAGTAGAGTGAAGAACATTAACAATGGAATGAAAATCAATATGCTAATTGCAAACTTTGACAGAATATAAGGAAACATCAATATAAGATAGACCACTTACTATTTCAAGAACAATCTAAAGTCTCTCTCAGTTATACCTTAAATTTCTGCCTGTTCCAAACTGTCTAGGACTAGTCTCATAAATACACCTTTCTACTCTAATTTGTACCCTACTATCCTACTAAGAAGCACATTAAACACAAAATCATCCCAGTGAGAAAAAAACCAAAAACAGCATTGTCTTCCAAGCAGCCAGGCATTTTAGTCTCTTTCCTACCTGTATGCAATAGTTTCTAATATCGGTAGTCCTTTAAGACAACACAAAACTCAGACAAAGTCACAAACACATTTTAAAGTGAGATTTAAGAGCTGGGGGAGTTCTGGGTGACATTCTTCTGGGAAAGGTCTGAAGACATGTTTGCATATTCTCAAGTCTGTTTTCTTTCATCTCCTCCACATTCCAAGACCAGGGACTGGAAAATTCAGAGCTCAGAGACAGGCACTGATAACATTTTCCTTGAATCGGGGTCATTAGGAGTTGAGTTTAACTTACATTAGAAAATAAAGATGAGAGCATGCAGATATAGATTCTTGGGGACTAAGTGTGAAACAAATAAGATTCCCTTTCCTCATTATACCTTAAAAAGGAAACAAACTCCTTTTTTATTTCCTGCTTTTAATGTTTAGTTGATGAACAGGTATCAAAGGATGCAAAAAGCCATGTTTGCTTTTAGCCTATTGAGGTGGGCATGGGAAAACAGTTATTTACTTGTATACCTTAAAATATAAATAATATATAGTCATAAACACAACAGACAGAACTAAATCAAAGAATCACCTAGGGAGCTTCCAAAACACTAACATACACACACCCTCATCCCAAGCCCTACAGTCAAATAGCGGTAAACAACTCTTCAAATGATTGATTCCTCCTTAACCATATACACAGCCCTAGTAAAGAAATGCATCAGTATTCTTGGACAAAGGGCTTAAAGTAATGTTAACCATCTTTCAAAACTAATGCTGTTGCAAAAAATATTTCTTCTGTGAGTAGAGGTTTATGCTCTGAATTTTAAAATTATTTTAAAACAAATTTTAACATTTGAACAATTTTAACATTTTGAATAATTTTAATAAAATATTAAAAACCTATGCTAAGAAAACAGAGGACCGGCCGGGCGCGGTGGCTCACGCCTGTAATCCTAGCTCTTGGGAGGCCGAGGCGGGCGGATTGCTCAAGGTCAGGAGTTCAAAACCAGCCTGAGCAAGACTCCGTCTCTACTATAAATAGAAAGAAATTAATTGGCCAACTGATATATATATAAAAAATTAGCCGGGCATGGTGGCACATGCCTGTAGTCCCAGCTACTCGGGAGGCTGAGGCAGAAGGATCGCTCGAGCCCAGGAGTTTGAGGTTGCTGTGAGCTAGGCTGACGCCATGGCACTCATTCTAGCCTGGACAACAAAGCGAGACTCTGTCTCAAAAAAAAAAATAAAAAAAAAAAAAAAAGAAAACAGAGGACCAATACATTGCATTGCTGTAATCTAACTGAAGATGCTTCAATTTATTTTAGATTCAATTATAAATACTTTTTGAGTGATTACTTTTTTGGAGTTAGTCTGTGTTACAAGATATTCCAAATAAAGACTTAAATCAGCCATTAAAATATATCTTCTTTTCTTTCTTAAGACACAGTCTCACTCTGTTGCCCAGGCTAGAGTGCCGTGCCATCATCATAGTTCACAACAATCTCAAACTCCTGGGTTCAAGTGATCTTCCTCTCTCAGCCTTCTGAGTGGCTGAGACAATAGGCGTGCACCACCACACTCAGCTAATGTTTTCCATTTTTAGTAGAGACAGGTTCTAGCTTTTGCTCAAACTCCTGAACTCAAGCTATCCTCCCACCTCAGCTTCCCAGAGTACTAGGATTACAGGCATGAGTTACCATGCCTGGATTAAAATATATTTCCTACTGTGCCTTTCTGTGTATTAGTGTGCTCTCTAAGGATTCTTAATTTTTTGTTTTTCTTAAGAGATAGGATCTTGCTATGTTGCCCAGGCTGGCTTCCAACACTTGGGCTCAAGCAATCCTTTCGTCTCAGCCTCTCACATAGCTGGGACTTCAGACATGCACCACCATGCCTGGCTCTCTTAGGATTCTTAATAGTCAAACTCATAGTAGGCATGTAGGTGAGTAGGTATGTTACATATTCGCTCTCCAAAGATAAGAGTATATAACCTACTTTGGAAATATACTTTAAAAGACAGCACTTGCTACCAAATTGCATAGGATCTCATTAGGTTTTAGTAGTCATTAGCACACTTAATTCACTTACTTTTTTTATTACCATTCACACACGAACTTATTTACAATATAGTCTAACTTTCACAATCTGACCATTCCAAAATGCCATCTCAGAACAGCTAAGCACATTTTTAGAACTCAGTAAAAGTGCATATAGCCTTACATGATCTTATTTCCCAAACTCCTCTTTTGTTGTTTTGTTTTTGAGACAGGGTCTTGCTTGGTTACCCTGACTACAGTACAGAGGTATCAACATAGCCCACTGCAGCCTCAAACTCCTGGGCTCCAGCAATCCCCCTGCCTCAGCCTCCTGAGTAGCTGGGACTACAGGCACATACCACCATGCCCAGCTAATTTTTCTATATTTTGCAGAGATGGGGGTCTCGCTATATTGATCAGGCTGGTCTCAAACACCTGGTCTCAAGCGATCCTCCAACCTGACTTTCCAAAGTGCTAGGATTATAGGCGTGAGCCACTGCCCTCATTGTTATTTTTAAACAGAAACCTTTGTGGCATTCAGTCAACATTTTTTTTTCTTTTGAGACAGAGTCTTGCTCTGTTGCCCGGGCTAGAGTGCTGTGGCATCAGCCTAGCTCATAGCAACCTCAAACTCCTGGGCTCAAGCAGCCCTTCTGCCTCAGCCTCCCAGGTAGCTGGGACTATAGGCATGCACCATCATGCCCGGCTAATTTTTTCTATATATTTTTAGTTGTCCGGCTAATTTCTTTCTATTTTTAGTAGAGATGGGGTCTCACTCTTGCTCAGGCTGGTCTTGACCTCCTGACCTTAAGTGATCCTCCCGCCTTGGCCTCCCAGAGTACTAGGATTATAGGTATGAGCCACCATGCCTGGCCCTCAGTCAATATTTTTGTGGTACCTGAGGTTTGTTCTTGTTGGTTTCTGGTGTCAGTGATCACAATCTCTACTACATGCAAAACCACCACAAAGCACAAATGTCTATAGAGGAAACAGAGGTATTCTTAAGAATCAAAATACTAGCCAGGTGAGGTGGTTTATGCCTGTAATCCTAGCATTCTGGGAGTCCAAAGAGGGAGGATTGCCATTTTAACAATAAAGTCCAATGATCCATGAACATGGAATATTTATGTATTAAGTCTTTAATTTCTTAAGGCAGTGTTTTATAGGTTCAGATTAGAAGTCTTTCACTTCCTGGTTAAATTTATTCCTAAACATTTTATTCTTCTGATGTTATTGTAAATGGAATTGTTTTCTTAATTTCATTTTTGGATTGTTTACTATATAGAAATCTTTGTATGTTTATCTTGTATCCTGCAACCTTGCTGAACTTGCTTATTAGTTTCAACATGCTTCATGTAAAGATGTCATCTACAAAAAGAGATAGCTTTACTTCTTTATAATCTGAATGTCTTCCCTTTTCCTTTTCCTTTTCTTTATTTCTCTTGCCTAGGTGCCCTGGCTAGAACCTTCTATAAAATGCTGAATAGAAGCAGTGGGTTTAAGTGAGGTCTAATGACTTCTGGAGATTATATTTGAATTTTTGAATTTAAGTATTTTGATTCTGTTTATGTATATATGCATGTATGTATGACTGAGACAGGCTCTCACTCTATTGCTTGATATACAGATTCAATGCAACCCTGGCAAAATTCCAACTCCCTTTTTTGCAGAAATGAGCAATCTGATACTAAAATTTATATGGAAATACAAGTGACCCAAAATAGCCAAAACAATATTGAAAAAAAGTCGGAGGACTCACACTTCACAATTTTAAGACTTTAACAAAAGTTACGATTATTAAGACACTATTGGCCAGGCACAGTGGCTCATGCCTGTAATCCTAGCACTCTGGGAGGCCGAGGCATAAGGATCACTTGAGCTTAGGAGTTCAAGAACAGCCTGAGCTAGAGCGAGACCCTGTCTACTAAAAAACAGAAAAATTAGCCAGGCATCGTGGCACGTCCCTGTAGTCCCAGCTAATTGGCTGAGGCAGGAGGATTGCTTGAGCAGGAGTTTGAGGTTGCCATGAGCTAGCCTGATACCATGGCACTCTACTCAGAGCAAAAGAGACTCTGCCTCAAAAACAAAAACAAAAACCACACAAAAATATGAGTGTGTCAGGTGTTAACCACTAAGCATGAATTTGCCCCTTTCAGGTCTCCACCCCATTGGAAGCAGAAAAGTGAAAAAGACCCTATGAAGTGCCTCTAACAACTCACACCTCATTGAAATTGTCAGAAGTGAAACCTCAGGTCCATCATAGCAGAGTAAAGAGATGTCCTATGAAAGGAGAAGACCCAGTGGAAGGGCTAGCCTTTAGGCAATCTAAAATCTCTATTTAAGAAAAAGGGAAAAAGATGAAAATGTTGGTATTTTTGCTTTCTTTAATTATTTGTTCTGTCTACAGGATGGAGAGACAACTTCTTAGTGAGGATTTATCCGGGTTATTGCTCCTTCTGTTGAACTTTCTTGCTGCTGGCTTTGTCCTCCTACGCCTTATACACCGCTGTGTATGATTTCTGAATTTGCAGAAGCTGGTCTCTTGGATCACCTACAGCAGGCGTCCTCAAACTACAGCCCCAGGGCCATATGCCGCATGCCTAGGACATTTATCCGGCCTGCCAAGTGTTTTTGCCGCCGCTGCCTGTCATGCTTAGCAGCCTACTTGTCCCGGGCCCACAGTGCACACTCTCCAACAGTCTGAGGGACAGTGAACTGGCCCCTGTTTAAAAAGTTTGAGGACCCCTGACCTACAGGGTAGAACTAATACCTGTACACTTAGGGGTCCTGTGTTTCTTTTGTAACCCAGCCCTGTATTGGACACTATGTACAAGGCAATAGTACATTTCACCTTTTCAATCCTGTTAGTTGTTCTTTCGACTTTTTCACTTGGTAATCTGCTGCTGTCCAAAGCTTTACAATGGTATACATTAAGTATAAACCTTCCATCTGAAACATTGCCCTAGTTCAATAGGAAGTAGCTTGAGGACTATGTGGACCCTCCTCCCATAGATATGGAAGCATAAAATTGACGGGAAAATATGTAACAGAGTAGTCACCCCTTCTCCCATAGATATGGAAACATAAAATTGAGAGTGGAGAATATGAACAGAGGGAATGGCCTGAAAAAAAAAAAAAAAAAAAAAAACCACCAGCAAAAAAACAAAAATATTGAAGAAAATCAGAGCCTGGTTCCTACAGAAGAAGAAACCAGGGAAAAAAACTATAAGAATCCCTGTAATAGTAGACTGGAACTAGAATGATTTATGGGTATGGAGTCACTGGTGTTCTCTATGTGTAGATATGTATGTTTTATATATGTATGTGTTGTATATACACACATATGCACCATATTGTGTGTGTGTGTGTGTATGGAGAGATAAATATACACATATTCCCTAAATCTGGTCACAAGGCTTATTATTGGAGAATTGGCTGATTCCAGGGCTGGAGCAGAGAAATACAAGATGAACATGGAACATCTTGGGCCACAAAGTAAGGTAGTGCTCAAAGAATGATGGGCCCATGTGAAATGAACGTAAAAACCACCTTGAAGCAACTGCCATAGGCCAACCTTGGGGAAATTTGAGCAAAATAAGTGATAGTAGCAGATAACACACTGAATAAAATAGGAATCTATTAGTTTATAAATAAATAGAAAGCTTTATGAGGAACAATCTCAAAGTAACTGCCTACAAAATAATTTAAAAGGAAAAAGAATAACATCATAGTAGTGAGGAGTAGCAGATATCACCTTAATCGACAGATCATAGTATCACAAATAAAGGGACAAAATGAAATTACATGACACTCAACAGGACAGAATGAGAACACAGAATCACTTCTGTATTTTCCAGCCAAAGGTGCCAAGATTAATCTACTTCATGAGAAAACATAACACAAATCCAAATTGAGGAACAGTATACAAAATAACTGGCTTGTTATCTTCAAAAATTTCAAAGTCATGAGAAGTCAAGGAAACAGTAAGGAATCAAAATATTCCAGGTAGAAGGCAACTAGGGAGACATGAAAACTAAATACTTTAGCATGATTCTGAACTAAACCTTTGGCTATAGAAGACAGTGTAGGGATAACTGGCATAACCTGAATAGCATCTGAGGATAAGATGGTAATGATGTCATAATGTTAATTTCCTGGTTTTGATGGTTGTATTGAATTAAAGGAAGCACACTTATTTGCAGGAAACACTAAAAAATTCAGGAGTGGACTGAGTGTGGATGCGCAGATGCACGGTGGAGCTCGAGCTGCTATAGCTGCTGCCACTACCGGAATAATCTTGATCCCCAGGCTCTGGAAACGCCGGGCCTCACCAAGGCTGACCAGCTGAGTGAGGAGCAGATCACAGAATTGAAAGAGGCCTTCTCCCTCTTCAACAAGGATGGAGATGGCACTATCACCACCAAGGAGTTGGAAACAGTGATGAGATCCCTGGGACAGAACCCCATTGAAGCAGAGGTCTAAGACATGATCAATGAGGTGGATGCAGATGGGAATGGGACCATTGACTTCCTGGAGTTCCTGATCATGATGGCCAGAAAGATGAAGGACACAGCAGTGAGGAGGAGATCCAAGAGACATTCCATGTCTTTTGACAAGGAGGGAACAGCTTCATCGGCAATGCAGAGCTGCATCATATAATGAAGAACCTGGGAGAGAAGCTAGCCATTTAGGAGTAGATGAGACGATCAGCAAGGCTGGCATCAATGGAGATGGCCAGGTCAATTATGAAGAGTTTGTATTGATGATGACTGCAAAATGAAGGCCCTGGGCAGCTGGTGATTCCTGTTCTCTCGATCCCTCTCTTCTTAAGCGTAGTTTCTAAGTCTCCTACGTACCTCAGTTCAAGCAAACACCAATTGGTTGACTGAGAATCTCATAAAGAACAAAAAATTTGTCCCAAGGGAAAAAAAAGAATTTAGGGGTAATGGGACAGGACATCTTACTGAAACTCTCTCAAATGGTTCCAGAAAAATGGTTATTTGTACCATTCTTGCAACTTTTCTATAAATGTGATATTTTTTCAACTATGAAATTGTGTATGTAAACATAAAATGACCCAGTGTAATTAAAACAATTAAAAAAAAACAGAACTCAGATTTTATGTATACATAGTGAACTCTGGCTTCATCAACTTACTAATATTGGTTATCTTCATGATGACTGCCTAATTCTATAGTCACAGATGTTTTGGACTAACCTACAGAGACCAGTGAACTAAACTTTAGCACATTCATTTTACATATGACAGATATGCCATATGTTGAAGGTGAAACTATAGCATGTAATTCCTTGGTCACTTTTTACCCTGCCTCCCTTTGGAGTCTAAATTAATAATTATGTCATCACAGTAAATATGACAGAAAGATATGAAAATCATTGGTTTAGCTTAGTTTATACTAAATTCCTAGCCAAAAAAATCCACTTGATCCATCAAGTTTACTATCTTCAATAAACTGAACTGTCAGTCAGATACTAATTTTGTTTCAATCTGGGGTTGAATCTAGTCACACAACACATAACTGATTCTCTATGTATGTTTATGTCATGAGACTGCTATGGAATCAAGTGAATTAGAACTTACAAAGTTTAAGTGTTATCTGGAGCTCAGAAATGATCTTTCATCTACCAATTGTTCTTCTAGCTCAATTCATATAGTTTTGAGTATTTCAGTGACAGCAAAAATAAAGTGAAAGTAAGCCTATGAAGTTTAATTTTAATGCTTAGATTTCTGATTGGGAGGGATAAACTAGAACTAAAAAAGAGTAGGGATTAAAAATTCTAACCAGGTTTTACCAAAAACTTGTTATGACCGGAAAGCACTATATGTGTATCAAATGAGGGAAAGAAATATCACTATGGAATCTAGGAATTCAGTAATTGCTGATATTAGTAAAAAGCTAATAATACAGCTTAGTAATGGCTACATATCTATTTCTTTCCACAATTACTTAAATATTCTAAGAAATGTAAAGTACCTGAAACCTATTTTGCCTTCTTTCCACCACACTCTCAAAAACCAGGAAGTCATAAATTGTCTACCCTTAATATCATCTATTTAGTCTTCTGATTACAAGCCTTTATTCTAGTATTCAGAAGTGAAAGTGAATGATGTTAAACTTAGCCAACCAAGCCTTCATCAAACTAACTGGCAGTCCAGAACTGAATTCAATAAATGTTTTATGTGCCTAGTACATACTGGACAACAGAGGTAAGTAAGACTCATTCCCTGCCTTTAGTGAATTTAGCCTACTGGAAGAGGATTAAGAACATTAAAAAGAAAAATAGACCAGGCACAATGGCTCACACCTGTAATTCCAGCACTTTGGAAGACCAAGGTGGGAGGATCAAGGATCACTTGATGCTAGGAGATGGAGACCAACCTTGGGAACATAGCAACCAAAAAACCCTGCGTCTATAAAAAAACAAAAACAAAAACAAAAAAAACTTCAAAAATTAGCTGGGCATGGTGGCACACACCTCGAGTCCTGGCTATTCAGGATGCTGAGGCAGGAGTATTACTTGAGCCCAGGAGTTGAGGAAACAGTAAGCTATGATCGCACCACTGCACTTTAGCCTGGGCAACACAGTGAGATTCTGTCTCAAAAAATAAAATTAAAAAACATCTCCTACACTAACATCACCAAGAGATCAGAACTCTGAAACTATGGAAAATAGCTTTACAAATTTTTTCATGTATATGTGTGTCCATATATCTAGATGTTTTTAAAAATAGAAAAATTAAATTTTACTGCTTTGTAATCCTTTTGACTATTTTTGCCACTCTATATTAATCAGCACATTTAAAAAATCACCATTTTTGGTTGGTCCGAGTGCAGTAGCATTTACAACTAATTGATCATAACCGGTACAGATTCCTTTATTCCTTTTCCACTCCCACTGCTTCTCTTGACCAGCCTTAAAAAAAATAAATAATAAATAAAAATCACCATTTTTAATGAGAGGCATAGTACGAATAGTATTAATTGTAAGGATGTGCAAAATTTACCTAATTAATACTCCCTTGCTAAATGCTCATGCTTAATTTTTTTTATTTCAGCATATTATAGGGGTACAAATTTTAAGGTTGCGTATAATGCCCTTATCCCCCCACACAAGTCTGAGCTTCAAGTGTGACCATCCCCCAGCTTATGCTTAATTTTTTAATGGTAGGGGGAGATACCAGGAAAAAATGACAGCTAAAATTATTAACAGCTATAAACTTAGCCAAGATGCTCTTTAACACATTAACTGCCATGAGAGTTGTATTTAACTCACTCTAGTTTAGACCCCGGGGCCATGTGAAACATACATAAAAATCTTACTTGCTGATGTTCTTATTGTTACAATTAATATTGACAACTTTAAAAACATAGATTAAATTAATAGAAATCAATAAATTTCATTTTTCTATTTATGTTTACCTTTAAATTATACTCAAAGTTCTTATTCTATTTCCATAATAAAACAGTGTGGCCCCAAGGAAATGTTTCTGATGTTTTTGTGTGGCAGTCAATGTGATAAAGCCAGCTAAGGAATTCATCTACATACTCACTCTAGAAGACTTTCAGGAAAGAAGGCTTAATGTCTTAACATCCTCATCATCTGTGGTCTCTCCCTCTTCCTGTAGCTGTCCAGGCCTTAATATTACTTTTATCCCTTGGCTGGGTGTGGTAGCTCACACCTGTAATCCTAGTACTCTGGGAGGCCAAGGCCGGAGGATCACTCAAGGTCAGGAGATCAAAACCGGTCTGAGCAAGAGCGAGAGCCCATCTCTACTCAAGTAGAAAGAAATTAGCTGGACAACTAAAAATACAAATATACAAAATATACAAAAAATTAGCCGAGCATGGTGTTGCATGCCTGTAGTCCTGGCTACTCTAGAGGCTGAGGCAGAAGGATTGCTTAAGGGCAGGAGTTTGAGGTTGCCGTGAGCTAGGCTGACGCCATGGCACTCTAACCCAGGCAACAAAGCAAGACTCTGTCTCAAAAACATATATATATATTACTTTTATCCCCAAAGTATTTATAATAACTTTCCCTGACTCCAGTCTGCCCATTCCAAATAATCCTACATAATATTTCTACATAAAACTTCCTGAAGCAAAATATAACCTCCCTGGCTTGAAAATACCCAATCCAATTATTAGAGAATACTGCCAATTTATTAATATTTATTATTAATAAAATTAATATTTTTGGCATTCAGTTTGGATCATATGGCCACTAATCCATCTCCCAATCTTGTCATCCACTACATTCTTTCAATCACCCTCCTGCCAAATCCTAACATAGTACTCAGTTCTTTCAATAGCCTCCAACTTTCTACTCTATTATGTATGCTGCTCTCTCATCTGAAATGCATGTCAGAGAAGTACTACTTATCGGCACAGAATTAATTATCTAACAGGGACCTTAGAGATACCCTCCTAACCTTAATTTGCAAATTAAAGACTTCTTTCACTTACCTAAGGGCCCACAAAACTCTCACACTAGCAGCCTTTCCATTACATAGTGGTTCTCAAACTGTAGTGTGACCAACAAGCCGGCCAGTGATATTAAAAAACACACATTCCCAAGCCCCATTCTTAGAGATTTTCTTCTAGTAATTCAGGTCAAGACCAGAACTCACATTTTTTTAAAACAAGCACTTCAGGTGATCCTAAAGCAAGGACTCAAAGCTTCAGATCACAGGAAATAACACATCAAGAAGATGAAGTCTTTTAGCACTTAGCACATCATCTGAAATTTCCCGTTTCTTCCCCCCACATTGAAACTTCCAAAAACAGTTACTCACTGCTACTTGTGCTGAATCCATAAATCTCAGACCAAAATAGTCGCTTTCAATAAGATCCAGGTGGTACATAATCTGATCAAACAACTCTTGTCCTTTGGCTTTTTTCTGAAATGGCAAGAAAATAAATTAATCAATAAGTGGCTTATAAAATCAACAAACCTAAAGAGAAGATGGTTTTAGTTATACAAGATCTCTTAAAGAATTACCATGTAGTAGACGATGGGTAAGATATTGTAATCTTCCAATAAATCATTTAAGGCCACAAGAGAATTTGTGATCTATACGTACTTTCCTAGAGAGTGTTAATTCCTATCAACAAATATTACCTATTTTTAAGTAGAAACATTTGTATCTATTGTTGTGTTTTTGTGTGTGGAGAAATTCTTGTTTTGTCTTCTCAATTCTTAGAGTACCTACTTTAAAAGAGCCATAATATAATTGGAAAGAGAAAAGACAAGAAAACTTAGAGCACATAAGTATAAATGATGTGAAACCAACTATATTTACAAAAACATTTTGGAGAAGAGATCATCTCAGAGACTAATCAGTGATGGCTTGATGGAGAAAAATCAAACTGAAAGAGAATGTAAGGCAGGAAATAACAAAACAAAAACAGGAGATGGGAGGAAGTATAAAACAATGAGAAAACTACTGTGACCACATAGTAGACAACAAATAGAGTAAAAGCAAGGCAACTTGTATGGAAAAAGCAGTTCTCAAAGTGCCTGAGACCTTTTCAAAAGATCCTAGGATTCTTCTCACTTACCTCAATCCAAACAACATATTGCAACAGAGTGAATGCAGAAGCAGATAAGAGAGTCCAAGTACCTTCTATTAAATCAGACATTAAAGAGATTTGCAAAAGTGCATAAAATTATGTTACTTTTAAAAACATGTCATCTATGTTAACATACAAGGGGTATGTCACTGCTTTATAAAATTAATCAATATTTTAAGAAATCTTTCAGTTTTAATTTCTAACATGCTAACTATCACAGATATAACGCACATAAGCAAAAGCATTATTGACATCCTTAATTTTCATGTTTCCTCACCCATGCCTCTCCCACCTGTATAATTCTAAATTGTGAATTACTGTATTCCCTATTGAAAAAAAATAGTTAGACTGTTTTTATCTTATCAATCTCTGCCTTTTAACTGACAAATTTATTATTCCAACTTGTCCTCTGCAATTTCTATGCTTCTTTCTAAATCTTTTCATTTAGATAAATAAAATTGTCCATACTTCCTTTAATCAAGGTAAGAACTTGGCCAGGCGCAGTGACTCATGCCTCTAATCCTAGCACTCTGGGAGGCCGAGGCGGGCAGATTGCTTGAGGTCAGGAGTTCGAAACCAGCCTGAGCAAGAGCGAGACCCTGTCTCTACTATAAATAGAAAGAAATTAATTGGCCAACTAATATATATAGAAAAAATTAGCCAGGCATGATGGTGCATGCCTGTAGTCCCAGCTACTCGGGAGGCTGAGGCAGGAGGATTACTTGAGCCCAGGAGTTTGAGGTTGCTGTGAGCTAGGCTGACACAACGGCACTCACTCTAGCCTGGGCAACAAAGCAAGACTCTGTCTCCAAAAAAAAAGACGACAACAAAAACTTTACCATGCCCTCAAGTCCTTTGATCTCCCCTCTACCCAATCCCCAACATGTTTTACAGATGTACTTCTTCTATTTATTTTTTATTCTTAGCTAATATTTTAAGATGACAATCTTAAATCTTAAAATTTTAAATCTTAAAAACTTGGGTATTTGATCACCCTTTAATTTACATATCTTACATGTACATATCACCTATCTCATACATCTGCTATAATAGATTTGTTCCCCACTCATGTGAGTTCTTTCTCCAAAAATGTTTCCCGTGTGGATCTTTGTATGGTTTATCTTCTAAAGCCTTCTATGTTTGAGAGTATTTTAATCATGCCCTCACACTTGAATGACAGTTAGCTGGGCATAAACCTCAAGGTTCAAAGTTACTTTCCAATACTATCTCCAATACTCAAAAAATATTACTCCACTGTCTTCTTGCAGTTAACACTGCAAGATGTTAAAAAGTATAATGCTTTTACTGAAAGCATTATGCTGCTTTCAGTATAATGCTGAAAAGTATAATGTCAATTTGAATTTTGTTCCTTTGTAATGTTATCTGTTAACTTTTAGATTTTATCTCTCTGATAGTCTTAAATTTCACTACACTGTGTACAGATATGGTTTTTTTCTTAACTCTATATGATATTGATTATCAGCCTTTTCAATCTGAGATCTTTCATCTTTAATTCTGGGAAATCAACCTCTTATTTCCTCCTTTATTTTTGTAGTTTTAAGTTTCCTACCTAAGTGCTGGCACTTTTAAAGCATACGATAATATATATAATACAATAACCCTGATGATTATGACTTCCTTATCCATTTAATATATATAACAGAAAAGGTTTAGAGAGCTTTAGTAATATAATTACTAAATCATATGATTTTAATTACACAGTTAAAAAAAAAAGACAAGGCTAGAATTTGAATTTTCCTCTATCTCCCAAGTTCAAGTTCTCTGATTACATACCACATCTAGATTTCACCTGGAATGTCACCTTTCAGATTAATGAGTCAGATACTTCACTTCTTATCACAACCTCCTCTTCTTCTGGCTTATTCTCAAAATTACTCTCAACACTTAAGTTCTCCAACCACATGGGAACTTCTAGTACACTGACCCAACTTCACAACCATCAGCCCCATTTCTCTTTTTAATGACATAAAATTTACCATTTTAACCATTTTTAATTATACAATTCAATGTCATTAAAAATATTCACCATGTGGTACCAACCATCACCACTCTCCATTTTCAGAACTTGTCACCATTCCCAATCAGAAACTCTAACCCTTTAAACAATCATTACCCTCCCCTATATCTCCTAGTAACTTCTCTCCTATAATACTTTGTCTTTATGAATGTGTCTACTCTATTTATCTCACATAAGTAGAATCATACAATATTTGCCCTCTTGTTTCCGGCTTACTTCACTTACAGTATTTTCAAGTTTCATCCATGTTGCAACATGTATCAAAATTTCAATCCCAGTCAGGTGGGGTGTCTCGGGCCTGTAATCCTAGCACCCTGGGAGGCTGAGGTAGGAGGATCACTTGAGGTCAGGAGTTTGAGAACAGCCTGAGCAAGAGCGAGACCCAGTCTCTACAAAAAACAGAAAAATTAGCTAGTCGTGGTAGCACGTAGCCCACAGCTACTTTGCAGGCTGAAGCAGGAGGATCCCTTTGAGTCCAGGAGTTTGTTTGAGGCTGCAGTGAGTCCAGGTGACAAAGAGAGACTCTGTCTCAAATTTTAAAAAATAAAATAAAAATCACTCTTTTTTAAAACTGAATATTCCGTTGTATGTAAATTCCATTTTGTTTATCCTTTCATTTGCTGATGAACATTTGAGTTGTTTCCACCTTTTGGGTTTGGAATAATGTTGCTATGAACATCAGTGCATACATACCTGTTTAAGTCCCTGCTTTCAACTCTTTTGGGTATATAATAGGAGTGAAATTGCTAGGTCATATGCTAACTCTATGTTTAACTTTTGGAGGAACTGCCAAACTGTTTCCCACAGCAGCTGCAATATTTTATATCATCCCCAACAGTGCCAAAGAGTTCCAATTTCTCCATATCCTTGCCAACATTTGTTATTTCCTTTTTTAACAGCTACCTAACTGCTATGAATGAATATCTCATTGTGGCTCTAACCTGAATTTCCCTAAAGATTAGTGATGTTGAAAATCTTTTCATGTGCTTACTGGCCATTTGCTTATCTTCTCTGGAGAAATGTCTATTAAAGTTCTATGCTCATTTTTGAACTGGCTTGTTTTTTTTGTTAGAGTTGTAGTTCTTTATATATTCCGGATATTAATCCCTTACCACTTATTCTCCTATGCAAACATTTTCTCCCATTTTGTGGGTTGTATTTTTACTCTCAACAGAGTTCTTTAATGCACAAGTTTTTAATTTTAATAAAATCTAACTTATTGTGTTGCCTGTGTTTTTGCAGTCATATTAAAAAATCACTGCCAAATCTAATGTCATGAAAATTTTCCCCATGTTTTTCTTTTCTTTTTTTTTTGAGACAGAGTCTCACTCTGTTGGCCTGGCTAGAGTACCACAGCATCAGCCTAGCTCACAGCAACCTCAAATTCCTGGGCTCAAGGGATCCTACTGCCTCAGCCTCTCAAGTAGCTGGGACTACAGGCATGCGCCAACATGCTCCGGCTAATTTTTTCTATATATTTTTAGTTGGCCAATTAATTTCTTTCTATTTTTAGTAGAGGATGGGCTCTCGCTCTTGCTCAAGCTGGTTTCCAACTCCTGACCTTGATCGATCCTCCTGCCTCAGCCTCCCAGAGTACCAGGATTACAAGCGTGAACCACTGCGCCTGGCCTCCCTATGTTTTCTTCTAGTTTTAGTTTTAGCTCTCACACTAAGGTCTTTGATCCACTTTTAATTTTTGTATATGGTATAAGGTTAGGTCCAACATCATTCTTTTGCATGTGGATCTCTATTTCCCAACACCATTTGTTAAAAAGACTGTCTCTTCCCCATTGAGTGGTCTTAGCACCCTTGTTAAAAATTATTTGACCATATATGTGAGAGTCTATTTCTAGGCTGTCTATTCCATTGGTCTGTATCTGTCTTTATGTCAGTATCATACTGTTTTTGATTTCTGTAATTTTGTAGCTAGTTTTGAAATCAGGATATGAGTCCTCCAATTTTCTTCTTTTTCAAGATTGCTTTAGCTATTTGGGGATCCCTTAAGATTTCATATGAGTTTTTGGTTTTGTTTGAGGCAGGGTCTCACTATGTAGCCCAGGCTAATCTCAAACTCTTGAGGTCAAGTGATCCTCCTGCATCAGCCTCCTGAATAGCTGGGACTACACACATGCACCACTGCACCCAGATTTCCACATGAATTTTAGAAAGGGTTTTTCTGGCCGGGCGCAGTGGCTCACGCCTATAATCCTAGCTCTCTTTTTTCTGCTGAATTGCTCTGGCTAGAAGTTCTAATACTATGTTGAACAGAAGTGTTACCCTTGTCTTGTTTGTTTGTTTGTTTGTTTGACGAGAAGAGTTTATTAATTTGCCAGCAAACGAGGAGGTTGGCAGAGTCCCGTTTTAAAGTACCAATGTCCTCCTTGTCTTGTTCTTAACTTTAGGGAAAAGGTACTCTTACTTCTACTTTTAAATTTCATTTATTTCTTAATTTTTCTTTTATGCTTCCTATTTTATCCTTTCTTTCCTCCTGTGGAAAGAGATCCTAGATATATTCCGATTCATTAATTTCTCCTTGATCCTAATTTTTTTTTTTTTTTGGACATGGAGTGCCATGGCGTCAGTCTAGCTCATAGCAACCTTGAACTCTCAGCCCCAAGTGATCCTCCTGCCTCAGCCCCCCAACTAATGGGGACTATAGGCGTGTGCCACCACACCCAGCTAAATTTTCTATTTTTAGTAGAGACAGGGTCTCAGTCTTGCTCAAGCTGGTCTTGAACTTCTGACCTCAAGAGGTCCTCCTGCCTTGGCCTCCCACAGTGCTAGGATTATAGGCATGAGCCACTGTACCCGGCCAGATCCTAATTTTATACCTCTCATATCTAACATTTGCCTTTGGTCCTTGCAAGTTTTTGTTCTTGTTTTATACTGTTAATAATCCTCCCTTAATTTTAGAAAGTTTATTAGGCTTTTCTTTTTATTTCATCTGCCTTTGCTTCTAGTGTTATCTATAATATACTATATATTTATTGTCTTTTATTTGACTTCTAAGGTACATTTCTAGAGTCTATTTCATATTCCATCAACATTCTATATTTGCTTGAAATACTAAAGGGAAGCATGGCTTAAAAGATGATTCTGGCTCAGCAGGTGGCTCCGATCTACAATGTCAGCACTTAAAGAGACCAAGGTGAAAGGACTGCTTAAGGCCAGGAGATCAAGACCAGCCTAGGCAATAGAGAACAGCCTAGGCAATACAGCAAGACTCTATCTCTACAAAAAATTAAAAGATTAGCCAGATGTGGTGGCATGCACACCTGTAGCCCCAGCTACTTAGGAGGCTGAGGTAGGAGGATCACCTGAGCCCAGAAGTTTGAGGCTACAGTAAGCTATGACTGCACCACTGCACTCCAGCCTTGGCAACCGAGTGAGACCTATCCCTCTCAGAAAAAAATGGCTCTGCTCCTTACTCAGTGAAAGCATCATTTGCCAGCCTCTTGAAATATGACTGGTAAGAGAGAATGGGCTTCTGCCAGCTGCCTTCTGAGAACAAAAACTTCTTCAAGGTTATGTACTGAACCCTCCTTCATAGGGGGTAATTCTAGGCCAACCAATAGCAAACACAAAGCATTTCTGAAGTTAATAATGTACAATCTAACAAAAACCTGACATCCCAAAAGAGAATCTCTTAAGACATTTTAATCTGATTTTTAGAGATGCAAGAATATTTTTAAAACTTTCATCAGGAGTCTAGTCTGAAAGAGAAAGAACTATACCATTTCACAAAAATAAGTCACAGAAAAGTAGTAAATGTAGTAACTGTAGTGTGTTGGTTTCAGAAAGATTTGTGATTCTAACCCCAAATAAAATGTTATACTTGGCCGGGTGCAGTGGCTCACGCCTGTAATCCTAGCATTCTAGGAGGCCGAGGCAGGAGGATCACTTAATGTCAGGAGTTTGAAAACAGCCTGAGCAAAAGTGAGACCCCGTTTCTACCAAAAATAGAAAGAAATTAATTGGCCAACTAAAAATATACAGTAAAAAATTGGCCGGGCTTGGCGGCGCGTGCCTGTAGTCCCAGCTACTCAGGAGGATAAGGTAGAAGGATCGCTTGAGCCCAGGAGTTTGAGGTTGCTGTGGGCTAGGCTGATGCCACGGCACTCTAGCCCCGGCAACAGAGTGAGACTGTGTCTCAAAAAAAAAAAAAAAAAAAAAAAAAAAAAAAGTTATCCTTGATAATGTAGAAAAGCATAGTCATGGTAATATTCTGGATGAGCAAATACCTGACTCAATCCCAGTCCTGAAAAATAATTATCAACCTGTTACTATCAACCTTGGAAATGATGTCCTAAATCAATGAGCTGTATCTCATTCTACATTCTCTTGAGTGCTTTTAATTTCATTATATGTTTAATAGCTTACAGGAAAAACACACTTTTGACATAATATATCATTCGATTCAAACATTACTGGATACACCTACTATGTGTTAGATACTAGAGTTATATTGACGAATATGCTTACAATCTTGCCTTCAAACAATTTTATACACAACTACTTTAAATAAATGTGAATACTATTCTTGTAGTATAAGCACAATGCTAAAGAAACAAGGGTGAACTGGTAGTTCTGCATAAAGTACTGAAGGCTTCAGAGGATTTTATATTCAAAATTGGGCCTAAAGGGTGAACAAAATTCTGCCACCCTAGATAAAAACAAAATGAATAAAGATAATGAAATCTCGACAGTTTACAGTAGCGTTTAGGAAAGAAACAGACTAGAAACAGGCAAGAATCAGAGGACAAACTCGATCTTCCTAAAACTACAAAACTAGAATGTCTCTCTGCTCTTTAAAATCCTTTAACTATTCCTTATCATCTATAGATTTGAGTGTAAATTCAAGGCCACTAAATAGTCTTTCCTAACTGTTCCTTGCTTACTAAGACAGCCTTATCTCCTGTCACTCCAGCACTTTAATCTTATTATTTCCCCAGTAAGTCATGCTTCTGAGTCTTTGCAAAATGCACTCTTTCTGCTTAGATTGTCCTTTATGCTTTTAACGAACTGGACTCTTGACTTCTCAAGAATCAACAAATCAGTGTTGCCTTCCAACAATCCCAAAATGAATCCTCCTTCCTCTCTACTAACTTGTACCTGTAATTCTAGTTAGCATGAAGCCTCTGCAAAGGCAGAGATTTGTAAAATGATCTATCATGTTTAAGCAATAGTAAGGTCCAGTATAGCCAGAGTGTGTGGAATATGCTTGTAAGGTCCTTGACTTCAAGGTCAAACTCTTTTTTTGTATACCTTTTCACCTTGCGGCTATTGAAAGTGAACCAAGTGGAAAAGGAAAAGCGAAAACACAGACTCACAGAGCTCTGGCCTACTAAAAATTAGTTTGTCAGGTACACATACAATAGCACTTGCTACTTATGTTCCTTTTCCCCTACTAACCCTCTGCACTCGGATGTCGAGTGTGACTCAACACAGTTAGCAAAAATTACAGAGATTAAAATTACTCTTTGAATGTACCAATAATTTGAAATATAAAAAAATCCAAATAAATAAGTTTGTATGAAAAGAAACTCCAGTTTTTTATTCTATTGCTGTGCTTTGTAAAATCTGGGGTATTTAAAAAATTAAATCCTGAGTAGAATAAATAAATTGAGAATAAAGCAAGCGGATGCAAAGGGCTAACAAATTATTCCTGATCACCACCTCTTTCAGACCCAGTCCTCACTTCACATGCTCTTTAGCAAAGATTAAGGCCATCAAGATATTACCTTTTCATCAGCTTTCCATCTTAATCTTAGCAAAGTGAGGTATTCTTTCTAGAATGTTCCTTCTCCCATCTCTACCTATGTATATAAAACCAATTCCTGAGGAACATTTTTCCTATTCATTTAAACAAACTCAGATCTTCCCTACCCAGCCATTCTCTACCAGCTGTGCTATTTCCTTCCTTTTAGTACCAAATCTCATGGCAGTCCCATTTCCCCTTCATGCACCTCCTCAAGCAACTCAATAATAAGCACCTACTATGTGCAAGGAACTGTAAGAGGTCCAAATAATTACCATCCCTGATTATTTTAACCCTCCTAAAATCTGGTTTCCAAACACGCCATCATACTGAAACATTTCTCTACTCCCATTCTTTTACCTCTCTCTTCATGACAGCTAACTACCCTCTAATGATCTTTGACACAATAGGTATGCCTGTCTCCCATCAAAGTTTAGAACTGTGTTTTGCCCATCTTTGATTTTTTATAACCCCCCCCCCACCATCTCCATGTATTAAAGAACTCCTTCCTCTGCAATCTCACTGCCACTCTCAGTCTGCAGCCCCATCATTTTGTGCCTCCAGTACTGTAGCAGCCTCCAGGTTTGTTTTTTCCTATAATGAATCAAGCATATCACCTCTAAATCAAACAGAAATGTGATTATGTTTCTTACTAAAAAACCGTAAGTGGAAAAAAAACCCACAAGTATATTAAAATCCACACATTTCTTTCAAATAGCTTTGAGATATAAGATACATACCATTCACCCACTAAAAGAAACAGTTCAATGGATTTTAGTATATCCACAGATATGTACAACCATCACCAAAGTCATTTTTAGAACATTTTCATCACCTTAAAAAGGAACCCGAAGGTACCACTTTGCTCTCGGGTCAAAATGGCTGGCAGGCCAGCTGTTGCAACATCAGGCCAGTGGCTGGATGGTATTCGAAAATGGTATTACATTGCTGCAGGATTCAATAAACTGGGGTTAATGTGAGACGATATAATATACATGTGAGGATGAAGATGTAAAGGAAGCCATAAGAAGACTTCCTGAGAACCTTTATAATGCCAGGATGTTTCGAATTAACAGAGCACTGGACCTGACCATGAGGCAGCAGATCTTGTCCAAAGAACAGTGTACAAAATATGAAGAGGATAAATTCTACCATGAACCATATCTGAAAGAGGTTATTCATGAAAGAAAATAGAGAGGAGAATGGGCAAAGTAGTAATCATATAGTTGAAATCTGTGGATGCAGATGTCCTCAAAGTATTTTTATGAAGATGGTTAGACCTTAAACATAAAATTTAAATTAGTTCATCTGCAGATGTATTACTTTAAATGTCTATTGTAAAAATAAATAAAAATTTAAAAAATTAAAAAAAAAAAAAAGAAACGCATATCCTGTACCTATCCACCCCCTACCATCCTGTCAGCCCTCACCTGTCTTAAGCAACCACTAAGGTATGTTTCCCCCCTGTATACTTCCCTATTCTGGACTTTCGCATAAACAGAATCATATATGGTCTTTTGTGATCACATAATATTTTCAAGATTCATCTATGATGCAGCAGGTATCAGCACTTCATTTCCTTTATGGCTACATAACATTCCATTATCTAAGTATAACACATTTTGTTTATCCATTCATCTGTTGATGGGCATGTAGGTTGTTTCTACCTTTTGACTATTATAAATAATACTGCTATGAACATCTTCATACGAGTTTTTGCGTAACATGTTTTCAATTCTCTTGGGTATATACCAAGAGGCGGATTGTTGGGTTACATAGTAACTTATGTTTAATCATGAATAACTGTCAGACTATTTTCCAAAACAGCTACACCATTTTATATTCCCCCCAGCAGTGTTAGAGTGTTCTGATTTCTTTACACCCTCATCAATACTTGCTATTATCTGACTTTTTGATTTTAGCCTTCTTAGTTGGTATGTGGTTTTCATTGTGGTTTTGATTCACATTTCTATGATGACAAATGATGTCAAGCTTCTTTTCATGTGTTTACTGGCCATTTGTATATCCTATTTGGAGAAATGTCTATTCAGATCCTTTGCCCATTTTTAAATTGGGCTATCTTTTTTTTTGAGACAAAGTCTCACTTTGTTGCCCAGGCTAGAGTGAGTGCCATGGTGGCCTACCTCACAGCAACCTCAGTCTCCTGGGCTCAAGCGAGCCTACTGCCTCAGCCTCCCGAGTAGCTTGGACTACAGGCATGTGCCACCATGCCTGGCTAATTTTTTATATATATATTTTTAGTTGGCCAATTAATTTCTATTTTTAGTAGAGACAGGGTCTCACTCTTGCTCAGGCTGGTTTAGAACTCCTGACCTCCAGCAATCCACCCATCTCGGCCTCCCAGAGTGCTAGGATTACAGGCCTGAGCCACTGCGCTCAGTCTGGGATATCTTATTATTGGGTTCTAACAGTTCTTCATATATTGTAGATACAAGTCTTTTATTAGATATATAATTTGCAAATACTATTATTCTGTGGGGCAGTCTTAACTTACTTTATGGTGTCCTTTAAATGGCAAGTTTTTAAGTTTGATGAAGTCCAATTCATCTATGTTCTCTTTTGTTGCTCATGCTTTTTGTGTCATATTTGAGAAACTATTGCTAAATTCAAGGTCAAAGATTTACTCCTAAATATGTGAGGTGATGGATACCTCAATTATTCTGACTTGATCATTACACATTGTATACATGTATGAAAATATCACATGTACCCCCAAAATATGTAAAACTATATCAATAAAAATTATAAAGAAAGATTCACTCCCAAATTTTCTTCTAAGGGTTTATAGTTTTAGCTCTTAAGTTTAGGACTTTGATCTATTTTGAGGTAATTTGTATATATAGTGTGAAGCAAGGGTCCAACTTCATTCTTTTACATGCAGTTCCCAGTTCTATCCCAGTTCTCCTAGCACCATTTATTGAAAAAGCTATTCTTTCCCTCACTGAATGGTCTTGGCACCCTTGTCAAAAACCAACCAACTACAGATGTATGGATTTATTTTTGGACCCTCTATTCTGTTTCATTGATCTGTGTCTGTCCTGTTGCCAGTAGCACATCATCTTGATTATTGTTGCTTTGCAGTAAGTCTAAAAATTGGGCAGTGTGAGTCCTCCTATACTTAGTCTTTCAATATTATTTTGGCTATACAAGGTCCCTTGCAATTCCATATGAATTTTAGAATCAGCTTGTCAATTTCTACAACTAGGTCAGCTGGAATTCTTAAGGGGATTGCACTGAATCTGTAGATCAGTTTGGGGGGTTCTACCATCCTAACAACTTTAAGTCTTCAAATTAACGAATATGGGATGGTTTTCGTTTACTTAAAAGCATAAGTATACACTGTCTATATAATTTAAGGCCGTTAGCATCCGTATCAATAAAGTGGGTACATAAATAATATCTATTTGTTAATTAATCAAATATTTCCCATTTCCTAATTTAAAATTTAGAAGATAGAGTTTTACATGACAGGCTATTTACTAATGACTAGGCTCTTAAATCAAGAGTTTACTACAGCAAACTTAGAAATTTCTACCTGAAGCCTTTGCCATTCACTGAAAGGCATTCTCACTATATTTAGTTGTTTTTTAAAAAAAATAGTAGGTATTTAAATCCCTCCCCCAATTTTGAGAGGAAAGGGGAGCAGGAGTAAGAAAATGACCATTACTACCAGTATATATCAATCTGAAGTCCACAGATTTAAATTACTCTCTTTAATCACAGATAATCCCTAACATATTGCCTGGGCAATCATCTTAGTTCCATGTTAATTAAGATGACTAGCTACAATCACTAGTGACCCCAATCCTAATGAAAAATAAGTATGTGTTTCATTCAATATACAAAATCAAAAAATTTTTTTTTTGAGACAGGGTCTTGCTCTGTCACCCAGACTAGAGTGCAGTGTTATCATCATAGCTCACTGCAACCTCAAACTCCAGTGATCCTGCAACCTCAACCTCCTGTCTCAGGTTCCTAAGTACCTGGGACGACAGGCACACACCAGCAGATGCAGCTAATTTTTCTATTTTTGCAGAGATGGGGTCTTGCTCTGGCTGGTCTCAAACTCCTGACCTCAAGCAATGCTGCCTCGGCCTCCCAAAGTGCTAAGATTATAGGTGTGAGCCACCACTCAGCCTCCAAAATCAATTTTAAATCTCCTTCTAGAATCATACTAGACTGATTGAGAAATTAAATTTAAAAAAGGCAAACCTTTTCTTTTAGAAATTAACATTTCTCTAGCCTATTTTTTTCCTTTAGTAAGACAGTTTAGCTGGCAAGCCAATGCCCATTTTATATCCATGCAAGTATCTAGAGTTAGTTAATAACTCTAAGATTTTACCCACAGAGCTGAAAAGGCAATTGTTTTTGTTCCCAAAAAGAATCAAATCTAAAACTCTGGCTGTTTCACTGCAATCGTCCCAAGGAGAGGTCAGCTAGTATTTCTAGACTTGACCAAACATCCCATACATCCTCCTGAGCACACCAAGCTTAGGAAACCATTCTAGACCAGTCACTAGCCACCTGTTTCACTACTATAAAACTGAATGCTATATCTCTTCCATACTCCACACTACACTGCCTTTTTAAAAACCTTCTTTACAAATTCTACTCTCCTAGTATCAGCCTATCCACCAAAAATCCTGAGACTTCATACTTCAAACATTAGGTAATAAGAAACTTATTTCCAGTCTCTCACACAGCAACCTCTGGCTTTTCACCACATACCTAATGATATTTTAATGGAATAGTACACGAAACTCTTAAGATTCTTATCAAATAAGAAATGAGTATGAAAACTAACCTCACAAAATATCTCATGCTGGAATGTCTGACAATCTCTCAAGCAGCCCTTACAGGGGAAAAAAGTTATTAACCTTAAAGTTTTCCAGAATCAAAACCCCTAAAAATGTACAGTCTAATGTACAAAGATAACAAATACACATAATGACTTCAAAATACTTCAAGAAATCCTGTTTTTGAAATTATTATATTCTAATATTTTAAAATGTATAAGGTACATACCTAGTACATCCTATGTTATTCAGTTAATCAGAATATTCATTTAAAAAACTATCCAATTCCTTAAACTCTCAGTGAGTTTAAAGCCTTCCAGAGCTTATTCAACTATATATTATAGCAGCTTCTAGGCTATCACCTTGCCCAAACAGACTTTTTAAGTTGCATTTTGGGTGAGTATG
Organism: Microcebus murinus; assembly: GCF_040939455.1. Taxonomy (NCBI): domain Eukaryota; kingdom Metazoa; phylum Chordata; class Mammalia; order Primates; family Cheirogaleidae; genus Microcebus; species Microcebus murinus. The sequence goes on from NC_134111.1 coordinate 10,380,114, forward strand.
TACTAAACCATGTGTACATACTCAGGGAGGAAAAACCCTGAGGAACATCCAATGATGCTTACATCAAATCACATAATTTATGGTAAAGTCTCTGAATGCAGAACAATGGCATGGGAAAGAGAAGTGGTATTAGATTAGTGAATAGCTCAGAGAAAAGTCAACCGCCCCAAACCAAATAGCCAACTAACACCCCCCCCCCCAAAAGACCTGTAAGGAATAAGCTAACCCCTTTCAAACACATTGGATTATTTCACACTGAGTTATGTTTATGCATTTGTAGCTACCAAAAAGAAAAAAACCAAAAAGCTACTAAAATGCAAATATTTTATTACCACATTTTGTTTTGAAATAAAGACTATATTGTATTCTACAATGCAAACTATTAATACTTTGGGAACAAAGAAACAGGCAGTAAGGGCTGAGAGGTATGAAGAAAGTCCTTTATCTCACTTCATTTCATTAAAATTTCTGCAAGCATACTGAACTGTGAAGTATTTGTTTTATTTTGAAGAAAGGGGAGTTTTGAAAAATACATAATGATATACAGAACTGAAAAGTCTTACAATACACATGTATGACTGTCATTCCCAAAGATTCTTACTGCTTTAATAATTACTCAACAAAGACGCTGAGAAATCCACTCAACTGCATCATTACTGCCATCATAAGGAACACACAAAAGGACACACAAAGATGACTCATGCCAATAACTGCCCTGTCATTTAAATGTTTCCTGTAATTGCCACTAATTTAAAATAGAAATACTCTCATTCCATAACCTGAATGCTATAGTGCCTGATCCATACTAATCTACATTACCTAATTCCTCCTAGAAGTTAGCAGAAAGTGCAAAGACAGATATTAATCTCACAGAATTTGCAGCTCAGCAAGACCTACATACCGGCAAGTCCACACTAACATCAGTACCATCCAGAAGGGACACTCGACACGTGATGATGGACTTAGAATCTCCAGCTGCAGGAATATGTGTGGCAGCTCGCTGTGCCTCTCGGAGTCGTTCCTTCTCTGCATGTTTACGCATTGACCGACGTCCCAGTGTTCTACGGAAGAAGCTCAGCATTTTTGTCACTATAAAACCAGAGAGAAAAAGATGGCATCAAGAAAAGACTTCCCAAAACTTGCAATCAGACCAATGGTATTATTTAGTAAAGTCCTGCAGACATTAGTAAGAATGCTACTAAAAAGGATACCTGGTCAAGTAAATTTGAAACAAATAATTAAAACCAGCTTTTTATTCATATTTCAAAACAGCATATTGTACATGATAAGTATACACAATTTTTGTCTATTAAAAATTAATTTTAAAAGCTGGCTACTTTAATTCACAGTTGTTAAAGATTTATATATAGACAGAGCAATGTTTTGCAGCTTTCTAAACTAACTAGACTATTTTATAGGAACAGACCTGGCAGAAGAGGGCAGACATTTATGAAATTCATCAGGTCTTTTGTATCAATAAATTATATGTACAATAGTTGTACATCCCTACAAACATTAGGAGGTGATCTCAGATACTAAGGTATCCTTTGACCACAAAAATCCTGAGAAGTTTTACTTCTTTTGTAAGCAACCCTAATAAATATATTTTAAAAATCACCTATTTCAGCTAAAACACAAATTCAAATATCCTGTTTTATCAAATATTCTACTATTATTTACAGATTTTAAATTACTACTTAACATAAACCTTTATAATGGCAAGTTACTTTAATACTAATTTCTTTATCTCTATTAAGAACATTAAAATTAATCGAAAGTTAAAATAGGTATTAGTAATTTTAAAATATAGCATACTAAAATGGAAACACCATAAAAATAGTTACTTGCTAATCTAACGTATTTAATTTGCACAACTGAGAGTTTAAGAATAAGTACCTATAGGCCGGGTGCGGTGGCTCATGCCTATAATCCTAGCACTCTGAGAGGCCAAGAGGCAGGCAGATTGCTCAAGGTCAGGAGTTCAAAACCAGCCTGAGCAAGACCCTGTCTCCACTAAAAATAGAAAGAAATTAATTGGCCAACTAAAAATATATATAAAAAATTAGCCAGGCATAGTGGTGCATGCCTGTAGTCCCAGCTACTCGGGAGGCTGAGGCAGTAGGATTGCTTGAGCCCAGGAGTTTGAGGTTGCTGTGAGCTAGGCTGACGCCACGGCACTCACTCTAGCCTGGGCAACAAAGCAAGACTCTGTCTCAAAAAGAAAAAAAGAATAAGTATATATAATTAAGCCAACAAATAAAGAAGACAATTTCAGAGAAAACAAGAAGTTATGCAGAAAAGAGAAATTACAATACACTACATGACTATAACTAAGAGGATGTGTAGAAGAGAGGTAGGAAATGGAGATGTATAAAGAGCTAATTTCTCATCTTGCCTACTAGCAACCCAACAGATAATTACTAAAATTAAAAATCAAGAAGTATCAACAAGAGCATGAGACTTAAAATGTGAAAGTAGTGGCCTGAGAGAAGCAGCAGTGGAATTCAGAAGAGGCTGCTTTGCAAAAGGAGCCTTCATATTTGATGACAAAAATAAGATCTGGCCAGGCTTATGCCTATAATCTCAGCACTTTGGGAGGCCATAGCAGGAGAATCACTTGAGGCCAGGAATTCTAGACCAGCCTGGACAACACAGTGAGATCCCATTAAAAAAAATTAATTTTTAAAATCTAATTGTAGGATAAACAAGTACTACCATATTAAAATATGTATCTATAAAGGTTATCATAAATACTCTATAAATATGTATACTACTGTTTAATTTGGTAAACTAATACCAAGAAAATAACTAAAATTTTAGATAGCTTTCCAGTTTACAAAGCATTCATCCATGACACCTGGTCCCAGTCTCTCCAGAATTTTTTTTTTCAGGCATTGCTCCCTTTGCATTTTACCATCCAGTCTCATTTCAGCTGCCTATGTCTTGTTATGTCAGATTTCTAAAGCTATGTGTCAAAGAATTGCCCACTCATCCCATTTAATTCAACTCCACCAATCTCCCCTAAGAAACATTCTGATATCCAAAAAGTCACTCCCATCACTGCACGTCCACCGAACCTTAAAAAATTTATTGCCTAATGAATCAGATTATAATTAATCATTTACATGTCTATCTTTTTTCAAGTTTTTAATTATAGATACATAATAGTACATATTTTGGGGGTACATGTGATATTTTGATGCAAGCATATAATGTGTAATGATCAATCAAATCAAGGGAATTGGGGTCTCCCTTATTGGAAGCAATCTGAGGACACAGTCCCTACTCTGAATAGCTGGCCACTCAGCACAATTCATAATCCTGAACAAATGTTTAGTAAATAATATTATCTCGTCCTCAGAAAAACTCCTCAGACATTGTCCTATTTGGATGAGTAAACTTAAGGGTTAGAGAAATTCAACCATTGGCCAAGTCCATTATTTAGTAAATGGTGATGACAAAGGCTCAGGGCTTGAACTCTTACTTTCTGATTCCAAATCTCTATCTTTATACAACATCAAAAAACAATTCATGTAAAATTCACATTTTAGAGATTAAGAAATTTTAAAAGATCACAGATAATAAAGCTGAGTAGAAACAAACACAAAAACATGATAAATTCATTGTTTTAAACTTAATTTGCCTTATTCAACCAATAAATTGCAAGGGAAAAAAAGATGGAGAAGGAACTAGATATTAAAAGATTTAAAATACATGATCAATCACAATATGTGGACCTATTTTGGATCCTGACTCAAACTTTTTTTTAAAATTGTCAAAGACTATCCTTTGGTGAAGCTAAGTAAAAATGGTACATGGAAAATTTCAGGACTATTGTAACTTCTACATAAGTCTAAATTATTTAAGTCCTCAACTTATGACTGGGTTATGTACCGATAAACCCATCGTAAATATCATAAATCAAAAATGCATTTAAAGGCTGGGCGCAGTGGCTCACAGCTATAATCCTAGCACTCTGAGAGGCCAAGGTGGGAGGATAGCTCGAGGTCAGGAGTTCAAGGCCAGCTTGAGCAAGAGCAAGATGCTATCTCTACTAAAAATAGAAAGAAATTAGCTGGACAACTAAAAATATATAGAAAAAAGTTGCCAGGCATGGTGGAGTGTGCCTGTAGTCCCAGCTACTCCAGAGGCTGAGCCAGGAAGGTCACTTGAGCCTAGGAGTTTGAGGTTGCTGTGAGTTAGGCTGATGCCTCGGCACTCTAGCCTGGGCAACATAGTGAGACTCTGTCTTAAAAAAATAATAATCATCATCATCTCCCTCATACACTGTCCTTTATTGAGGGGATTAAAACACACTATTAAAAATTTTACTGAATATATCCTTTCAATGAGCAATTCTATTTCTGGTAGGACAGCCTAAAGAAAAGTCACACATGCTCCAAGTTGTAGGAACAGGGATTTTTCAGGACATGATTGACTTAAGAAAACTTTAAATATGTCCATCAACATGCAAATAGTTAAGTTATGGTATATACAATGGTATACAATACAGTTGTTCTAACACAGACTGCCACACTAGAAAAAAGAAATTTTTTCTTGGAGCCATGGTGTTATACTGCAAAAATAGAATAAAAACTTTGAAAAGAAAATGATCCTTTTTAATCTAGGGAAATATTTGTTATTTTTTATTGTTTTCTGTGCATGAGTTATATGCAACTTAAAAAATAGAGCAGCTCCCAAGGTAGTGACATGTGAGTTACATATGCTTCACAAGTCCCTGGGCTCAAAACTAGCATGAGTTAAATACAACTCACATGGCAGTTAATGTGTTAAATATATGGTTGACTTAGACACTGACAAAATTTGTAAGTGAAAAATCAAATCAAAGAAAAATGAATAGAGTATTATCCCACAATGAGGTGGGATACATACACAGAGACTAGAACATGCCAACTGTTAAGTGAGCTTCTCTCTGGAGAGGGCCATCCCAAAAGTCAAATAAGAATATACAAATTAAGAGTTTTTAAATATGATTGCTAAAATGTCAAAAAAAAAAAAAGTTTCTCCATATTCACTCTTTCCCAACCTAACCCCATCCTCCCAATTCCATTCTTCACATTGCAGCCAGTGGATTTTTAGCAGACACAACTCTAATCCCTTTAATGGCTCTGCTCCCCCAGGCAGCTCCTCCTACCTGCCTGACCCTTCCAGCAGCCCACTCCCCACTGTTTTCTCTGTTCTTTCTGATTAGCCCAAGAGTCTTTAATTCCAGACCTTTTTTTGTTAGCTATTCCACCTTTCTGGAATGCTTTTTTTCCACTTTACCTCTCTCCCATTTAAGTGGGCTAATTTCAGATTTATAGTTGAAATGTCTTCCTCAGAATAGCATTCCTAGATTCCCAAGTCTAAATCAGGTGACACTTCTAGTACTCTTAGCCTTTTCTTTATAACACTTCAAGAAACTGTAATTAAATATCTAATTGTTTGTGGGGTGTTTTTTTTTACCAGCTATTTCCCCCACTAAGATACAAGGGCAGGGACCTAGACTGACTTGTTCACTACTATGATCCAACAGCTAGCGTGGCAACCTACATATTAGGCACTCAATAAAAAACTTGCCTAACACACTGAAATGATACAGTGGAATTTTTTTTGGATGGTAGGGTTATATGGCTTCAAAAAGAAAAAGTAGTTTTAATTATGTAATTTCTAACTTTTTGACAGCGAACAAGGATTTCCTTCACAATCGTAAAACGCAAACCAAAGTAATCCATTTACGACCTAAATTAACAGAAGTTGGTTTTAAATATATATATTCAAAACCCAAAAGTTTGTCATGAAATGTGTACACTCATACACGACTGGTGGCCACAATCTTGTAAGCGACTGCTTTTTCACAAAGCAATAAGCAAATATATAGCACATGCTGTTGATAAAGATATTAAAATCTTGTCCTAGTAATCCCAATAAAGAAAACGTAACTAATTCAATAGAAGCAGTTATACATACTGTCTTCTAATAAAGTTCATCTATAAAAAAAAATCTGCAAACTATCTTAACTCTGCAAAGGATCTTATGTGTACAAAAATCCACTATAATAAGCAGGACTCAGCAACAGGTTATGTTAGAAACGGAGTTGTGGGTTACATTAGAAAGGTAGTTATTCTCTAATTCTTACCAAAAAAAGCTTGATTTTAGTTTAAAATATTGACAAACTGTTGCCAAAGAGTTGGGTACTTTTGATCGTAAGTGGTATTCATGAGACTACCTATAAAAATAGAGCCAGATACAATTAATATTTACACACCAAAAAACCCGTCATTAACGCGACAAGGGCCACAGGTGGGGGCGGGGAGGCTCCTTTAGACCGTGTCATTCCTGGGAACACACCTGCCTCTCAATTTCCAAGTGGCTGAAGTTTTACTCAAATCCAAGTTACTTTGAATACTCCACTTGGGTTTTTGTTCTAAGACCGTGGCACAAACTCAAGGTGTTTTTCCCCTTAACCTGCTACCCTCACCCCCCAGCTGACCCTCGGACTGGGAGGTGAAGGGCGCCCAGGGCCCCGCCCGCGACCCCCGGCTGCCCCGAGGCCTGCGCGGGCAGGGGAGCGCGTCGGCCCGGCACACATTAACCCGGCTGCGCCCGGCCCTGCGCGCTGGCCGTGCGGCGCGGTATCGCCCGAAACTCGGCTGCCCTGCCCGACTGGCCGCCGCGCCACTCCCTCTGGCGGGACTGACACGGTGCCGGCCAGACCGGGACCCCGAGGCCCGAGGGTCCCGCGCGGGCCCCGCCCGCTCCCCTGGGGACGCGGCCGCCACACGGCGCGCCAGTGAGGGGATCCCCTCAGCTGTGAGGCGAGCGGGCTGTGCGGCCGGGGCCGCGGGGCCTCGCGCTTACCTGGGCTGGGGACGCCGGGGCGCCAGCGACCAAGGCGGAGAGTGCGGACGAAGAGAGGAGGGGGTGGCCCCGCGGGAGACGCCAAGAAATGGCGGCCTGCAGCGCGCCCACCCCGCGCTAACCCCCGGAGGACCCCGGCCGCCCGCCGGCCCGCCCCTTAAACCTCCTCCAAGCTCCGCCCCCGAGGGCGGGGCGTTGGGCTCTTAAATGGGCAACAACACCGCCCCGGAAATCAGCCCGCGGGGCGAGACTCGGGGTAAACCCGCGATGCCTGGCCGCGCCGAGCTGGAACTGGCCGCCTCAGCCCGGCGCCCGCGTCTGGTTTAAAGGGCGCTGCAGAAACGGGCCGCGGCTGTCAGACCTCCGCCCGCGGTGGGCGTGCGCCCACGTTGGTTCGTCAGGAATGAGGCTGCGGGATCCCTCCGTCAGGTGCTCCGACTGCCTGCTAGATTCATTCATCTGTTCATTCAAGAAATTAATTCCTTCTGTAAATATTTACTGAGCACTATCAGGTGTCTCCTCTCTCCTCCCCCTTCGTAGGGATTAAAAGAGAGTTAAGTCCCTGCTGCTGCTAAAGGAACTTTCACTCTGCTGGGAAGAGAGACAGTAAATAAATGCATGTCAAATGGTGGTATGTGTCATGAAGAAAAGTAACACTGGGAAAGAAAAATAAAAGACTGCTATTTAACATGCTGTGGTCAGCAAGGTCCTCTGTGACAAGGTGACACCTCGTCCATTCATTCTACAGGTAATTTATTGTCCCATTATGAGTTCTATGTTCTAGACACTGGAGATACAGCAGATAAGCAAGACAGACAAAATTCCCTCAGGGAGCTTAAATTCTAGCAGGAAAGACACAAAATAAATGAGATAAATTAGTGAAATTAAATATTAATACTGTGTTAGACATTGACATATGCTAAAGAGAAAAGTGAAAGCAGGGAGTAGGGATAGGTAATGAGGGGTTGCAATGTTAGACAGACTGACCAGGGAAGAAGGAAGGTCTCAGCAAGAAGGTGGCATTTGAGAGAAAACCCAAAGGAGGTGAGGGAGCGGCCCTGTGGCCATCTGGGGAAGAGCAGAGGGAGCAGCCAGGACAAAGGCCCTGCAAGAGGATGTGCCTGGCCTGCTGGAGTTTGGCCAGTGTGGCTAGAAGTGAGGGAGCAAGAGGAAGAGTGGGAGGAGGTGAGAGTGGGAGAGGAAAGGGGGTTGGGGTAGAGGGCCTATGGGCCCTGGCCAGAGCTGCAGGGAAGTGGGGGCAATTAGAGGGTGTTATGGGGAGGACCCCCTAGTTCCCCAACCTTCCACCCTCACCCTCCACCCTATGGCCCTGGCTGAAATTCAAATAAATATTCACTGCCCACCGCTCCACCACCCCAAAACTGAGTAATAGGCTTGGTGGGGACAGTTCATCTCTGCCCCACTGGTGTTGGCAGGGGCTGCTCAACAGGAACCGCAGCTGCCAAGGTGGTTTCACTCCTCCATGTGGCTTCTTAGCTGGGGTGGCTGAAAGGAGCAGCAGAGTTCTGCCTGGGCTGCTCTCCCTAGCACAGTACTTGGGGAGGAAGGAGTGAAAACTGAAGGTGCAAGGCCTGTTAAGGGCTCTGCCCAGAAGTCACACAGCATCACTTCTGCTGCTGGTTACTGGTTTATGCAAATCATAGGGCCAGACCAGTTTCAAGGAGGGGAAAGAGACTCTACCTCTTTTTTTTTCTTTTAATATTAAAGTAGAGAAATTTTCCTTCTCCATTTAAAAAAATGTCTTTATTGAGATATAATTCACACATTTAAAGTGTACACTTCCATGGATTCTAGTATTCTCACAGAGTTGTACAACCATCACCGCAATCTAATCATAGAATATTTCTATCACCTCCTCATGAGAGGTGCAGCATAGGTATGTAGGGATGGGAGGAGTTGGTGGTGGTCATCTTGCATCTTTTCTCAATAAAAAAGTAATGATGGGCCGGGCGTGGTGGCTCACAAATGTAATCCTAACACTCTAGGAGACCAAGGCAGGCAGATCCTTTGAGCTCAGGAGTTCAAGACCAGCCTGAGCAAGAGTGAGACCCTGTCTCTACTAAAAAAGTAGAAAAAAATTAGCTGGACAACTAAAAATACATAGAAAAAATTAGTCAGGCATGGTGTGCATGCCTGTAGTCCCAGCTACTTGGGAGGCTGAGGCAGGAGGATCGCTTGAGCCCAGGAGTTTGAGGTTGCTGTGAGCTACAATGATGCCATTGTACTCTAGCCCAGGCAACAGAGTGAGACTGTCTCAAAGAAAAAAAAAAAAAAGTGATGATGATGATAATGACATGGGAGGGGGAAGCAGTGGAGGTACAGATGAAACAAGAATGGGCTGAGTCGAGTTGAAACTATGTGACAGGTACATTAAACTACTCTATTTTATGTATAGGATTAAATTTTTCCATAATAATAGTCTTTTTAAAATACTATCTGGGCCATGTACCCCTTGGAAAGCATTCGTTCTCCCCGGGGTTCTGATTACCCAGTTTGAAAACTTCAGGGTCTTGCTTGCTGTCCCTTCAGCCAGTCACGACTATCTCCCTCCAAGTGTTGTCATTTATCTGTTTACTGATCAGTAATGGAAACACATTCTGCCAATACTTATAATAAATTGTTTGATAGCACACCAGTATTGAAAAACAGTATTCTCTTTATCCTTCCTGCTCAATCTTTTTTTTTGAAACAGAGAGTCTCACTCTTTCTCCCAGGCTAGAGTACAATGGCATCATTGTAGCTCACTGCAACCTCAAACTGCTAGGCTCAAGTGATCCTCCTGCCTAAGCCTCCTGAATAGCTAAGACTACAGGTGCACACCACCATGCCCAGCTAATTTTTTCTATTTTTAGTAGATGGAGTCTCACTCTCGCTCAGGCTGGTCTCAAACTCCGGAGTTCAAGTGATCCTCCCACCTCAGCCTCCCAGAGTGCTAGGGTTAAAGGCGTGAGCCACCAGTCCTGGCCCATCTTCTTTTCTACCCCCTGTCAAAGGTGGAACTGGAGGAAGCTGCAGATGCAATGAGAGGAATATATTGAGAAAGATGGTTATAGGCTGAAGGAAATATGAAGACTCAGGGAAGGGGGGATAAAACCTAAGGACCCAAGTCATGGAAGTTGTTTGTGCTCTAATAATGTAAGATCATTCCTAATAACAATTCGTCATCCCTCCAGTTCCTGTCTCCCACAGATAATACCCTCTGCAACATCCCTATTCTGTGGTAAGTTCACCTGTGAATTGACTCCCACCAGACAGAAAAGGGCCTCTTCTCAAACTCAGCTGTATTAAGTAAAAATACATTTGGCTGCAAGGAATAGAAAATTTAATTAACTTTGCTTGAACTAATAAGGATTTTCTTCTTCTCACTTAAGTATAATAATGTAGGGGTAACGTAGTGGCTGCTAGCACTGGTTCAGCTCCTTAACAATTTTATAAGGATCCTAAACTCTTTTACTGGTTCTGCTCTGCCACCCTTAGCATGCTGACTTTGGTTTTTGTTTCTAGCCTACTGGCCCCAAGATGGATGCTGTATCTCCAGCTCTCCTGAGTTTCAGGAATTTTAAGGGAAGAGGGAAAAGACCTCTTCATGAAGCCTTATCTTTCTTTTAGAGAAGGAAGTCTCCCCCACCACCACCCTCCCATCCCCAGAACTAGATTACCTGCCCACACTTAGCCAAAGAGTACAGCATGACTGGCTTAGACCAATCAGATTTACCTTTGGGGAATGCCTGTTCTCCCTGAGATGGAGAGCTCTCCATTAACTTTAACAAATCCAAGTTCTATCAGCAGGAAAGGGGATGTTGCTGGGAAGAATGACTGTGAGTAGCTATGGAGGGTACTTAACACAACAACCCACTTCTTGGTGGAATTTTCCTGCCCAGGGAAAGATTCTCCTTTGTTGAGCTATCATCCTTACCCTGGATTTCCACTTCTATTTTATTATTTTATTTTATGTTATTTTATTTTTTTATTTCAGCATATTATGGGGGTACCAATGTTAAAGTTACGTATATTGTCCATGCCCCCCTCCCCTCTCGAGTCAGAGCTTCAAGCATGACCATCCCCCAAACATTGCACATTTCACTCATTGTGTTTGTATATACCCAATCCCTTCTCCCCCCTCCCACTCAACCCCCGATAAATGTTTTTCCTATATGTCCATTTAGGTGTTGATCCATTAATACCAATTTGCTGGTGAGTACATGTGGTGCTTGTTTTTCCATTCTTGAGATACTTCATTTAGTAGAATGGGTTCCAGCTTTATCCAGGAAAATACAAGAGGTGCTATATCACCATTGTTTCTTTCTTTTTCTTTTTTTTTTTTTTGAGACAGAGTCTCGCTTTGTTGCCTAGGCTAGAGTGAGTGCCGTGGCATCAGCCTAGCTCACAGCAACCTCAAACTCCTGGGCTCAAGCAATCCTCCTGCCTCAGCCTCCCAAGTAGCTGGGACTACAGGCATGCGCCACCATGCCCAGCTAATTTTTTCTATATATATTAGTTGGCCAATTAATTTCTTTCTATTTATAGTAGAGACAGGGGTCTCGCTCTTGCTCAGGCTGGTTTTGAACTCCTGACCTCGAGCAATCCACCCGCCTCGGCCTTCTAGAGAGCTAGGATTACAGGCGTGAGCCACCGCGCCGTCACCATTGTTTCTTAAAGCCGAATAGTACTCCATGGTATACACATACCACATACCACATTTTATTAATCCACTCATGAATTGATGGGCACTTGGGTTGTTTCCACAACTTTGCAATTGTGAACTGTGCTGCTATAAACATTCGAGTGCAGTTGTCTTTTTCATAAAGTGACTTTTGATCTTTTGGGTAGATGCCCAGTAGCGGAATTGCTGGATCAAATGGTAGATCTACTTGTATCGCTTTAAGGTATCTCCATATTGCTTTCCACAGAGGTTGAACTAGTTTGCAGTCCCACCAGCAGTATAGGAGTATTCCTCTCTCTCCGCATTCACGCCAACATTTATTGTTTGGGGACTTTTTGATAAAGGCCATTCTCACTGGAGTTAAGTGATATCTCATTGTGGTTTTGATTTGCATTTCCCTGATGATTAGAGATGTTGAACATTTTTTCATATGTTTGTTGGCCATTATTATGTCTTCTTTTGAGAAGTTTCTGTTCATGTACTTTGCCCATTTCTTGATAGGATTGTTTGATTTTTTTCTTGCTGATTTTCCTGAGTTCTAAATAGATTCTAGTTATTAGCCCTTTATCGGATTCCACTTCTATTTTAGATCCTGATTTGCTCTTTGGAGCCACACAGAAGGGGTAGATCCAGGTTTTGAGTTCCAAAACTCACATACTGTAATTTGTGGGAAGGGGGGATTTTAGTTAAAATCACACAAATTTAAGGATTCAAAATTAGGTACAGGGCCTTGAAAGGAGTCCATACAAAAGCCCTAAGGCTTAAACCTGATTATCTTCACAGCAAATCTGCCTCTACCCACAAGAAACGTAATCCCTCTTTTACATCACAATCCTTTAAACAGTCAGGGACACTTGTTCCAAGACTGCAAAATCTTCTTCTCTAGATAATGCAAATTTTATAGTGACACGGAAAATGTCCGGCACTGGGACGCGAATGCTTGCCGCCTCCCCGTTGCTCCCATCTCCGGGCCAGCAATGAGTGTGGCCAGTTGGAGGGCACGCTGCTGGGGCTGGGCCCTGAGGCAGAGAGCCACCCGGGGGCCCCGAGTGCCGCCAGGGCCCTGTGTGCTGGAATGCTGCAGGCAGGCTCCAGCCACGCTGCTTGCGTGATCCTGATTGGGTAATTTTTGAATCCCACTGTTTTTGATTGGATGTTAAAGCTTGTAGTTGATTGGACACTTTTTGAGCCCTACCAAGGGTATAAAAGCAGGAGGAGAACAGGAAGGGGAGCAGGAGATCAGAAGACAGCTGTAACACTAGCTATACACACCTCCGCAACATTTTGGTTCCCTGACTGGGAAAGCCAACCGAGCTGGCCCTTGGGAGCCACCGGGACAGCGGATGGCGGGCGAGACGAGCCAGCGCCAAGTGGCATTTCTCTCCTCCAGCGCCAAGAAGAGAGAAGTGGAGCTGTTGGCCAAGGGCAATCTTGCCAAGGCCTTGCTGAGGGAGGGGAAGCAGGGGCTCTGACGCAGGCTACACTGTGACAGGCCTCCGGGCAGGTGCTGGCCTCCACGGTGCACGGGCAGGAGCAGGAGGCTGAGCGGGTGGGTGTCGGACTAAGCGAGCTAGAGCGGCAGACCCAGGCCAGGACGTCTGACGAGGTAGGGTCCCCGGGGCCCGCCCGAGATAGGCCTGTCAGTGGGACAGAAGAGGACCTCAGTGGGCTCCTGGGGGTAGGCCCCTCAGTGGGACAAAAGAGGAGCCCAGTCGGCTCCTAGGGTATAGGCCTGTTGGTGGGACTGAAGATGAGCCCCATCAGCTCCTAAGGACAGGGATCCCCCAGGGGAGGGAATGTGTAACCTCTGAGTGAATGTGAGTGGAGGGAACAGTGACTGCTTGCGGTCATTGTATCTGTAGCCCCACGGCTTCGGCTACAGGGTTTGAGTGGGTCCTAACCTGGGGTTCTGTGGCAACGTTGGCACCTAAGTTCTCTCGCTAGAAAGGGGAGGAGCCAGAACAGGGACCAGAGTCTGGGCCAGGACAAAGTTCAGAAAAGGAGTGTTGTTGGGTGGTGTAGGAAACAGGAGCGCTGGTTAAATCAGTTGAAACATGGGAGGGTCTAAATCCAAGCCGACAGTCGTAAGGTGCATGCTGATAAGTTTCATGCACTCATTGTGGAGAGCGGTGACTGGGACTGCATCCAACACCCCACCACCATCAGTTTCTCCACTGCTGGCATCTCCACCACTCGTCTGCCTGTTGCAGTCTGCCCCGGCCTTCCAGATGCCTCTGCGTGAAATGTGAGGTCTGCTGTAGGTTCGGGATGACGGAACCATCCAGCTGGGGCAACCTGCCCTGTATTGTCAGCCTTTCTCCACCACCGATCTATTGAATTGGAAACACCATACGCCGTCCTACTCGGAGAAACCGCGGGCCCTCATTGACCTCCTGGAGTCTATCTTCCAGACTCACTGTCCCACGTGGGAAGATTGCCGGCAACTCCTGCTGACCCTCTTCAGTACTGAAGAACAGCGTCGGATCATGACAGGAACTCGGAAGTGGCTGCAGGAACGGGCGCTGGTGGGCACCCTGGATGTGGAACAATCGGTATCACGAGCGGTTCCCGAGACCAACGCAGAGTGGAATTTCAATGCACCAGAAGGACAAGCAGCACTTGAGTGGTACCGAGAGGCTCTTCTCCAAGGAGTGTGGGAAGGGGCCAAAAAGCCGACCAACATGAACAAGGTTGCCCTAATTACCCAGAAGCCAGAGGAGTCACCCTATAACTTCTACGAGCACCTCTGTGAGGCATACCAGATATACACAACTATTGACTCAGAGGCAGTTGAAAACCAGAGAATGGTGAATGCAGCGTTCGTCAGGCAATCGGCTTGCGACATTTGGAGGAAGCTGCAGAAACTCGAAGGATTTGTAGGCATCATGCAGTTAATGGAGGTAGCCCAGAAGGTGTACATCAATCAGGACCGGACCGCTCAGAGGGAGAAAGAGCAGAGGATGAAGAAAAAGGCTGTCCTCCTGGCCACTGCCCTCAGTAGACCTGACCCATCCAAGCGTCCCAGACCCCCCACAAAAGGGGGGAACCAGGCCGGGCTCTGTGGCTCACGCCTGTAATCCTAGCTCTTGGGAGGCCGAGGCGGGCGGATTGCTCAAGGTCAGGAGTTCAAAACCAGCCTGAGCAAGAGCGAGACCCCGTCTCTACTATAAATAGAAAGAAATTAATTGGCCAACTGATATATATATATAAAAAAAAAATTAGCCGGGCATGGTGGCACATGCCTGTAGTCCCAGCTACTCGGGAGGCTGAGGCAGAAGGATCACTCGAGCCCAGGAGTTTGAGGTTGCTGTGAGCTAGGCTGACGCCACGGCACTCACTCTAGCCTGGGCAACAAAGCGAGACTCTGTCTCAAAAAAAAAAAAAAAAAGGGGGGGGGGAACCAGAAGACGGGCACCCCTGCAAGAGACCAGTGTGCCAGTTGCAAGAGGTTTGGCCACTGGAAGAATGAATGCCCCCACCCACAAGGGAAGTAAGGGGGGAACCAGAAGATGGGCACCCCTGGCAAGAGACTAGTGCACCAATTGCAAGGGGTTTGGGCACTAGAAGAATGAATGTCCCCACAAGAGAAGTCACCTGTTGCAAGGGAGGGCCCCCGCTCAGGACAACCCAACAGAAACTGGAAGCCCAAGAGCTAGTGGGGCTTGCTGGCATTGACTCCAAGTTGGGCCAACTGGGTTTCTTCAATCTTGGCCCTCAGGAACCCATGGTCAAGATGAAAGTAGGGGGCCAACAAATGACATTTGTGGATGTTGGAGCAGAACATTCAGTTGTGATAAGGAACAAGGTCCTCCACATGCCAGACTGTCCAGGTGCCTCTCTTGGGATGGGACTTGCTGAGCAAGTATGAAGCAGATGTCATCCAGAGGACCGAGGAGCTGGAGGAGGCCAAGAAGAAGCTGGCAGAGAAAGATAAAGGAGTGTGCTAAACTGAGGTGCAACCACCAGCAGGCAGTGGAGTCCTTGTAGGCCTCCCTGGATGCTGAGACCCAGGCCCACAATGAAGCACTGAGGCTCAAGGAGAAGATGGATGGTGACCTCAGTGACCTGGAGCTGCAGCTGGACCATGCTACCCTTTGGGCCACAGAGGTCCAGGTGACCACATGGCTGCTGCAAGCCCAGCTGAAGGAGCAGCAACTGGCAGCTGAGCTCCAAGAGCCGGTGCAGGCCCTGGAGTGCCAGGCTGTGCTGTTGGCTTCTGAGCTGGAGGAGCTGCGGGCTGCGCTGAAGCAGGAACTGTTGGAGGCCACTGGGCACCTCAACCTCCTGCATTCGCAGAACACAGGCCTCCTGAACCAGAAGAAGCAGCTCGAAGTGGATTTGGCTCACCTGAGTGGGGAGTTGGAGGAGGCTGCCCAGGAGAGGCAGGAGGCAGAGAAGGCCAAAAAGGCCATCACCGATGCCATCATGATGGCTGAGGAATTGAAGAAGGAGCAAGACACAAGTGCACATCTGGAACAGATGAAGAAGACGCTGGAACAGACGGTGCGGGAGCTCCAGGCACAGCTTGAGGCTGAACAGGCTGCCCTCATCGCTGAGAGGCAGGTACCTATGGGGTACTGCTGCAGACTGTGGGCCCCTAGCAGAGGCCAATGGCCTGTCTGTCCAAACGGCTGGACTCGGTAGTGTCGGGATGGCCCCTTTGTTTGTGGACATTGGCAGCGACCATCTTGCTGGTCAAGGAGGTGGACAGGCTTGCACTTGGGCAGGGTGTCCGTGTGCAGGTCCCGCACACAGTGGTGGCTTTGGTGAACACATCGGGGCACCGATGGCTTTCTAGCGGTCAGCTGGTGCAGTGCCAGGGGCTGCTGTGTGGGGACCCACGAGTCACCATCGAGACTGTGCGGACCTTGAACCCTGCCACCTTCCTTCCTACCAGGCCAGGACCCCTGGACCATTACTGTGCTGAGGCCGTGGAGGAGGTCTGTGCAAGCCGGCCAGACTTGAGGAATCCGTTGCTGGCACCTGACCTGGAGTTCTCCACGGACAGCAGCAGCTACAACCAGGATGGCAAACGGTTGGCTGGCTATATCATGTCAGTCCCTCTGCCTCAGGGATGGCCATCCCAGAGGGCAGAGTTATGGGCACTCATCCAAGTTCTCAGGTATGCCCAAGACATAAGGACCAATGTGTATGGATTGTCCCTAAATCTGGCTAGAAGCCAAAGACTGAATGGGACCACTGGTCTGGACTCTCATGGGAATTGGACTCGGGGCCTTCGCCCCAAGAGACTGGACTAACTTCTTGGTAATCCTTTTGTGGGTCTACATGGGGTGTCTCTGTGATCTTGGTTGGGGCTCTCTGGGGGAAAAATGCTGGTACTATGTAAACAAATCAGGAACTGTCAGTAACCATGGGGCCCTGCTTGCCCAATGCAGTTATTGGATTCATAGAATGCTTGCCGCCTCCCCATCGCTCCGCATTTCCGGGCCAGTGATGCGTGTGGCCAGTTGGAGGGCACGCTGCTGGGGCCAGGCCCCGAGCCAGAGAGCCACCCAGGGCCCCGCATGCCGCTGGGCCCGTGTGCTGCCGCCTGTTTCCGGCCATGCTGCTTGCGTGATCCTGATTGGGTAATTTTCAAATCCCACTGTTTTTGATTGGATGTTAAAGCTTGTAGTTGATTGGATGCTTTCTGAGCCCTACCAAGGGTATAAAAGCAGGAGGAGACCAAGGAAGGGGGGCAGAAGATCAGAAGACAAGAGAGCTGTGACACTAGCTGTACGCTTGCCGCAACAATAGACCAAGGAACAAAAATACTTGGGTGCTACAAATAGAAGACTAGGGTCTACGGACATGGAGCCATGGGTAGGCCGACTTTCAAAATCTTTCCTGAGCCCTTGACCAGCCCCACCATGGCCTGGATGGGCAGAGCCAGAAGAGGCCAGCTGCATCCTGCACCCTCACCCTCTCCTCAGCTTCCCACTGCTCCAGTCCACCCACAATGCAATAAAATGGTTTGTTTTGGGGAAAAAAAAAAATCTTTCCTGAGCCAGAATCTCATGTTTGAACATTCACCCTTCCTCTCTTTGCAAATATTTTTGGGAGGAGTAAGAACTTAAACTAATTCATACTAAAATATTAGCCACATAGGCTAATTGAAGGATACACGAACAAAATGGGAGATGGCTGGGGTGGAATTATGCAGAGAAGAGGCACGAAAGAGTGAATGGAAGTCAAGTCATTTCTTTCTCCAAAGCCTCCAGGCTTTCCCCTACTGCTGGCTGTTCAGGGCAAAAGACCTAAGCAGTCATGTTCCATGAATCCGTATTTCAGGCCTCACTTTGTCCAGAATTATCTGGCACAGAGCCTGACTTATCTGGTGGCTTAGAGTCTTTATTTATACTGATAGGAAGAAAAATTCAGAAAAGCTTTGATGACTCCTGGCAAGTTCTGTAGTATTGGGTAATAGAGAGGCAAAAGTAAAAACATTTTGCCCTCAGGTTCACCTAATGGTGAAACCATGATGCTATTAGAAGATTCACGGGAAAAAGGGAGGAGCCAGGGCCCACATGCTTCTAGAAGTTAATGTGTATGTGAGTCACCTGGGGTCTTAATAAAAGGCAAGTCTGGGGTGGGGCCTGTGATTCTGCATTACAAACAAGCTTGCAGTTTGTTGGTGCTGCCCATTACTCGCCTACACACTGTGTAACTTGGTCTTTAGGTGGCTGCACCCACCCCCTGCACTATTGCAGGGCACCAGGGCCTGGGAGGTTATTAGGAGGGAGGAAGATCAGTGGTTACCACCTGGTACTAATTCACTAGGACAAGGCATCGTCTTTCTTGGCATCAGTTTTCTCATCTATAGAATGAGGTAAGTAGAAGAGAGGATTCTGATCTCTTCCAGATCTTAAAACCTACTTTGTAATTCTAAACCTATTTCCATATATGAGACTTTTATTTAATTCTACATTAACCCAATATACAAAAAATCTGGGTTTAGACAGATAGTAGAGTTATGTTAAAAATAACCCAACAATTTTCCTTTAAAGAGAGAATTTTCTTCCTATGATTTAAATGCCGACTTTCCAAAATTAGATTTAGAAATATGAGATGCAGGTTAAAGTTATAACAATGATTTTTCAAGCATATAA
Source organism: Microcebus murinus (assembly GCF_040939455.1). NCBI lineage: Eukaryota > Metazoa > Chordata > Mammalia > Primates > Cheirogaleidae > Microcebus > Microcebus murinus. The sequence continues at coordinate 10,398,768 of NC_134111.1, forward strand.
ATTGGTTCTTTTAAAAATAGTTTCTCTCAAAGAATATTAAATTTGGCTTTAGTGCCTTTTAGTAGCTAGATAGTGCATTTCTTTTTATTGCTGAATGATATTCCATTGTATGGATGTACCACAATTTATCCATTCACCTGTTGAAAGAAATCTTGGTAGCTTCCAAGTTTTGGCAATTGTGAATAAAGCTGCATTTGTGCGCAAGTTTTTGTGTGGACGTAAGTTTTTATTATTGGATTGTATGGCAAGAGTATGTTGAATTTTGTAAGAAAATGCCAAAGTGGCTGTACCATTTTGTATTGCCATATCAATGAATGGGATTACTGTTTACTCAGCACCCTCATCAGCATTTGATATTGTCAGTGCTTTGGGTTTTATTCTAATATGTGTATATTGTTATGTCATTGCTGTTTTAATTTGAAATCCCCTAGTGATATATGAGGTTAGACATCCTTTCATATGCTTGCTTGCCATCTATATCTATAATCAGGATGTCTGTTTAGATATTTTGCCCATTTTTAGTTGGGTTTGTTTTCTTATTGTTGACTTTTAAGAGTTTTTTGTACATATTGGATATCAGTTCTTTAACAGATATGTGTTTTGCAAATTTTCTCCCAGTCTGTGGCTTGTCTTTTCATTTTCTTATCAGTGTCTTTTGCAGAGCATAAGTTTTAATTTTATTGAAGTCCAGTTATAAATTTTTTCTTTCATAGATCATACTTTTGGAGTTATATCTAAAAAGTGAGCTGGCCGGGCATGGTGGCTATAATCCTAGCACTCTGGGAGGCTGAGTGGGCGGATCCTTTGAGCTCAGGAGTTTGAGATCAGCCTGAGCAGGAGTGAGACCCTGTCTCTACTAAAAATAGAAAAAAATAGCTGGACAACTAAAAATACATAGAAAAATTTAGCTGGGCATGGTGGTACATGCCGGTAGTCCCAGCTACTCAGGAGGCTGAGGCAGGAGGATCACTTGAGCCCAGAAGTTTGAGGTTGCTGTGAGCTAGGCTGACACCACAGCACTCTAGCCCGGGAAACAGAGTGAGACTCTGTCTCATAGAAAAAAAATAATTCTACATATAATTAAAATCATGCAGTTTTCTTCTTTCTGTGTCTGGCTTATTTCACTTAGCTTAATGTCCTCTGGATTCATCCATGTCACAAATTGCGTGTTTGTGTGTGGTATCACAATTCTTTTATCCATTCATTAGTCAACAGGCACCTAGGTTGTTTAGGTATCTTGGTTATTGTGAATAATGCTACAGTGGACCTGGGAATGAAGATATCTTTATGAGGTACTGATTTCATGTCCTTTGGGTAGATACCTAGAAAAGGGCTTGCTGGATCATATGGCAGTTCTATTTTTAATTTTTTGAGGAAACTCCATGCTGTTTTCCTTAATGGGCGTACTGGTTTACACTCGCACCAACAGTGTAAAAGTGTTCCCTTTTCTATACAACCTAACCAACACTTATCTCTTGTTTAATAATGACCATCTTAATAGGTGTGAGGTGACATCTCATTGTGGCTTTGTTTTGGATTTCCCTGATTAGTGATGTTGAGTACCTTTTCATATGCCTATTGGCCATTTTTATGTCTTCTTTGGAAAAATGTCTATTTAGGTCCTTTGTCTTTTTTTTTTTTTTTTTGAGACAGAGTCTCACTTTGTTGCTCAGGCTAGAGTGAGTGCTGTGGCATCAGCCTAGCTCACAGCAACCTCAAACTCCTGGGCTCAAGCAATCCTCTTGCCTCAGCCTCCCGAATAGCTGGGACTACAGGCATGCGCCACCATGCCCGGCTAATTTTTTCTATATATATATTAGTTGGCCAATTAATTTCTTTCTATTTATAGTAGAGACGGGGTCTCACTCTTGCTCAGGCTGGTTTCGAACTCCTGACCTCGAGCAATCCGCCCGCCTCGGCCTCCCAGAGAGCTAGGATTACAGGCGTGAGCCACCGCGCCCGGCCTGTTCCATACAAATTTTATAGCTGTTTTTTATCTCTGTAAAATATGTCATTAGAATTTTGATAGAGATTGTGTTGAATCTATACACTGAGTACTTTATAGCAATTTTAACAGTATTGATTCTTCCAATCCATGAACATGAGATATAATTCCATTTATTTGTGTTTTCTGCGATTTCTTTCATCGGTGTTTTATAGTTTTCAGTATATCTTTAATCTTCTTGGATAAATTTATTCCTAAGTATTTCATTCTTTTTGATGCCATTGCAAATGGGATTATTTTCTTGATTTCCTTTTCAGATAGATCATCATTGGTAGAAATACAACTGATGTTGTATGTAGATTTTATACCCTTTACTGAATTTATTAGTTCTAATAGCTTTATGTGGAGTCTTTAGAACTTTCTACATATAAGATCATGTCATCTGCAAACAAGGATAATTTTACTTTTTCCTTTCTGATTTGGCTGTCTTATTTCTTTTTCTTGTCTGATTGCTCGTTAGTACTTCTAGTACTCTTTTGAAAATAACTGGTGAGAGTAGGCATTCTTGCCTTGTACTGTATCAATTTTCCCCCATTGATTATGTGGTTTCCTTTGGGCTTTTCATAAATGGCCTTTATTGTGTTTAAAGAAGTTTTCTTCTATACCTGTTTGGTTGAAAGTTTTTTTTTTTTTTTTTAATAATAAATGAATGTTGGACTTTGTCGAATGCTTTCTATGTCTATTGAGATGCTCGTTGTGGATTTTTTCTTTTATTCTGTTAATGCAATGTATTACAGTGATAAACTTACATATGTTAAACCAACATTGCATCCCAGGAATAAATCCCACTTAGTCATGGTGTATAATCTTCTTGGTGTGTTTTGAACTTAGTTTGCTAATATTTTATTGAGAATGTATGCATCTGTGTTTATCAGATATTAGCCTGTAGTTTTGTCTTCTTGTGGTGTTTTTATCTGAATTTGTTATCAGGGTGATGCTGGCCTCATAAAATGAGTTGGAAGTATTCCCTCTACTTCTATTTTTTGGAAGAGTTTAAAAAGGATTGGTATTAATCCTTCTTTGAATGTTTGATAGAATTCAACCATGAAACCAGCTGGTCCTGGGCTTTTTTTTGTTGGCAGGTTTTTGATTGCTCCTTCAATCTCGTTATTTGTTATCAGTCTTTCTGATATTTGTTATCAGTCTTTCTATGTCTTCTAGGTAAAGTGTTGGTGGGTTGAATGTTTCTGGGAATTTATCCATTTCTTCTAGGTTTTTCAATTTGTTGGCATAAAATTAATTGTTCATGATAAGTCTCTTATGATGCCTTTTATTTCTGAGAGATCCACTGTAATGTCTCCTCTTTCATTTCTGATTTTATTTGAGTCTTCTTTCTTCTTAGTGTAATAAGGGTTTGTTGATTTTACCTTTTCAAAAAGGCAACTCAGTTTTCTTGATTTTTTTTTTCTAGTTTTTCTATTATCTATTTGATTTATTTCTGCTCTGATCTTAATTATTTCCTTCCTTCTGCTAACTTTGAGTTTAATTTGTTCTTCTTCTAGTTCCTTGAGGGTATAAAGTAAGATTGAAATCTTTCTTCTTTTTTTAACATAGGCATTTATCACTCTAAGCTTCCCTTTACTATGTTTGCTGCACTGAAAAGTTTTGGTAGGTTTTTGTTTTAATTTTTCTGAAGTTAATTAAAGAGACTGGCTCTTATTCTGTTGGCCAGGCTGGAGTGCAGCTACACAATCATAGCCCATGACAGCCTCAAACTCCTCCACTCAAGCAATTCTCCTGGCTCAGCTTCCAGAGCAGCTGAGATCTCAGGCATGCGCCACCACGCCCAGCTAATTTTTAATTTTTTCTTTTTTTTTGTGGGGATGGGGTCTTGCTATGTTGCCCAGGCTAGTCTTGAATTCCTGTCCTCAAGCAATACTCCTGCTTCCCAAAATGCTAGGATTACAGCAGGTATAAGCCACTGTACCTTATTATAAGTTATTTTTAAAATTCCCTTTCTTCCACATACAAACTGAACTTCAAGTAAACAAATAAAATCAAAAGGGAATTTTGTTTATCTTAACCCAGTGTTTGTTCAAGAGTATGTTATTTCCATGTATTTTGTGAATTTTCTCACTTTCTTGCTGTTATTCATTTCTAGTTTTATTCCACTGTAATTGGAAAAGATAGCTGGTATAATTTTCATCTTCTTAAATTTGGTAAGATTTATTTTGTGACCAAACATGTGATCCATCTTGAAGAATGTTCCATGTGTGCTTGAGAATGTGTAGTCTACTATTGATTGGAAAGTTCTGTATACTCTTAGGCGCATTTGATCTATAGCAGGTGTCCTCAAACTACATACAGCCCAAGGGCCACATGTGTTTTTGCCCATTTGTTTTTTTACTTCAAAATAAGATATGTGCATAGGAATTTATTCATAGTTTTTTTTAAACTATAGTCTGGTCCTCCAATGGTCTGAGGGACAGTGAACTAGCCCCGTTTAAAAACTTTGAGGACCCCTGGTCTATAGCATTGCTAGTATTGTTCAAGTCTGTTGTTTTCTTTTTTTAAATTGGTTATCTATCTAGATGTTCTATCCACTATTGGAAGTGGGGTATTTAAGTCTTCTACTATTATTGTATTGTCAATTTCTCCTTTCAGATCTATCAATACTTGTTTTGTATACTTAGGTGCTCTGATACTGGGTGCACATATATTTGTAAGTTATATTTTCCTGTCGAATTGATGCCTTTATTGTTGTGTAATGACCTTCTTTGTCTCTAAAGAATTTTTAACTTAGTCTACTTTAAGTATGGCCACTCTTGCTTTCTTTTGGTTGCCATTTGCATCATAATATCTTCTTCATCTCTTCACTTTCATCCTGTATGTGTCCTGAATCGAAAGGGAGTTTCTCATAGATAACATATAGTTGGATCTTGTTTTTTTTGTTTGTTTTTATCAATTAAGACACTGTCTATATTTTTATTGGAGAGTTTTAGTACATTTACATTTGAAATAATTGATAGAGAAGGATTTACTACTGCCATTTTGTTAACTGTTTTCTATTTGTCTTGTAGTTTTTCTGTCATTCTTTTTCTCCCATCATGTCTTTTTTTGTGTTTTGTTGGTCTTTTTATTTTTCTATTGATAGGTTTTGATTCTTTTCTCTTTTTCTTTTGTGTAACTTTTATAGGTATTTCTTTGCACTTACCAAGGGGCTTACATAAGTTATCTTATACAGTTATAACCGTCTATTTTAAGCTGATAACCTTATTTGCATACAAGGACTTTTCCCTTTTTCCTCTTCTTCACCCTACATTATACACTATTGATGGCCCTATTTACATCTATTTGTTATATATCCAGTAACAATTTACTTACATGATTTACTTGATTTAATACTTTTGTCTTTCAACTCTTTTTTAGTAGCATTAAAAACAATTTACCATCTATCTTTATAGTAATACAGTATTCTATTTTTGTCTGTATATCGCAGACATATAATTATATATAAAAAAGTACATATATTTTATAGCATTCTGTCTATATATTTACCTTTACCAATGAATTTCCTACCTGCTTATGCTTTCCTTTTATCCAATTTTTTTATTATAGTAAAAGACACATAAAATTTACCATCTTAACCATTTTTTTTAAGACATGGTCTTGCTCTGTCATCTGGGCTAGAGAGGGTAGTGGCATCATCACAACTCACTACAACCTCAAACTCCTGTGTTCAAGTGATCCTACTGCCTCAGCTTCCCAAGTAGTTGGGACTACAGGCATGCACCATTATGCCTGGCTAATTTTTCTTTTTGTAAAGATGGGGTCTTGCTGTTGCTTACATTGGTCACTAGGGAAGAATCCATTCCATACTGCTTTCCTACCTTCTGGTAGCCTCAGCCATTCTTTGCTTGCCATTTTTTTTTTTTTTTTTTTGTAGAGATAGGATCTCACTATGTTGCCCAAGCTGTTATCAAATTCCTGGCATCAAGCAATCCTCCTGCCATAGCCTCCTAAAGCACTAGGATTACAGGTGTGAGCCACCACACCTGGCCAAGCATTCCTTTCTTTTAAATGCACCATTCCAATCCTTCACATGGCATAGAGCTTGAGTCTGTAATCCCAGCACTTTGGGAGGCCATGGCAGGACTGCTTGAGGCCAGAAGTTTGAGACTAGTCTGGGCAACATAATGAGCTCCTGTCTCTACAAAAAAAAAAAAAAAGCAACCAAAGAATGGCTGAGGCTACCAGAAGGTAGAATACCAGTATGGAACAGATTCTTCTCTGGTGCCCTTGGAGTATAGACCTGTGGACATCTTGATTTTGAACTTCTGTCCTCCAGAACTGTGAGACAATAAATTTCTGTTGTTTTGAGCTACCTACTATGTTATGGCAGCCCCAGGAAACTAATATATGAGGGGAAGAAAAAGGTAGTAATGGACTGGGAAAGGGGCAGAGGAAACTTTCTGGGATAATGTTTTTTATTGAACACATATAGGGGTTTGAATTACACAAAGATACACATTTTTAAAAAATTACTGAATGGTAGACTTAACATTTGCTTATTTTACTGATGAAAATTTTATGTCAGAAAAATAGACACGATTATTGAATACCAGTTAAGATACACATGTTGAAGTGTTTAGGGGTGTTCTGATATAGGCAACTTACTTTGAAATGCATTAAAAAAGAATGGGTCGATGGATGGAGAGAGGCTTAGATAGATGGGACAGATATGTGATAAAGCAAATATAGCAGGATGTTAATTGTAGAATCTAGGGAATGGATATATGTATAGATACTTGCTGTTTTAATTCTTTCAATTTTTTTCTTTTTGAACATTTTCATAGTGTATGTTGGGGGAAAATTTATATACTGTTGACCTATATGTACAGGCATGAATTAAAGGAAACATATAAAAGGGTGTTAACTGTATATTAAATTTAATAGCAAAAATTTAAAACATGCCTTAATATTTGTCAACAGAGGAACTGCTATATAAATTATATTAGTAGTAGAAGCCCACATAATATATGATGAAATCAGAAACAGTAGTTGGTTAGCTAAGTGAAAAACCATTTAAAGATTTGGCTCAGGGCCGGGTGCAGTGGCTCACGCCTGTAATCCTAGCTCTCTGGGAGGCTGAGGCGGGCAGATTGCTCGAGGTCAGGAGTTCGAAACCAGCCTGAGCAAGAGCGAGACCCCATCTCTACTATAAATAGAAAGAAATTAATTGGCCAACTAATATATATACAAAAAATTAGCCGGGCATGGTGGCAAATGCCTGTAGTCCCAGCTACTTGGGGGGCTGAGGCAGGAGGATTGCTTGAGCCAGGAGTTTGAGGTTGCTGTGAGCTAGGCTGACGCCATGGCACTCACTCTAGCCTGGGCAACAAAGCGAGACTCTGTCTCAAAAAAAAAAAAAAAAAAAAGATTTGGCTCAGAATAAATCTCTTTAAAATTAAAACAAAAAAACATTTAAAGGAGGAATAAAAAAAATATTTTGCTTTAGGTTAAAAAATATAAATGTAGGCTGGGTGTGGTGGCTCACACCTGTAATCCTAGCACTCTGGTAGACTGAGGCAAGAGGATTGCTTGAGGTAAGGAGTTCCAGACCAGGTCAGCAAGAACGAGACACTGTCTCTAAAAAAAAAAAAAAAAAAAAAAAAAAAAATATATATAATATATATATATATATATATATATATATAAATGTATATTCATTTGTGATTCTTTTAATGTAGTCCAAGGCTTTTTCAATGGGTTTGAGCCCGATTATAATCTCTAGGCTTTCTTTCTAAAAAAAAAAAAAATAAATCCCAAGTGCATCACCTATTTTTTTTGCTAGTCTCTTATAGTTGTCTTGCTCATACCGATTTTTAACATATTTAAAGAAATTAATCCTTCAAATTTTAATGACGCACCTTTATAAGACTTTTGTAAAACCCAACACTCTTTTCACATTCTCATTTCATTGGCTTGTGCACTATATAATTAAATGATATAATAAAGATCAGTAAATTTGCATGTGTATGATAGTACATAAACACAACTGATTTTAGTAAGCTTACATCTTAACTGGTAGAACTCATGGAGCATAGACTGGTAGACTCAGCATAATTGACAGCAGTTAACGAGGCAAGGGGAGATCAAGAGTAGAAAGCAGGATGCAGGCTCGTTATATGGATGGCTGTTAAGAAAGCTTCAGTCACAGATGGAAGGTTTTTAGGAACTAGAGGAAGCCTTTGCAGGTATAGCAGGTATACCCCAAACTCGAAGTCATTAAGAAGATTAATACATTTGTTTATACTAGTATTAAAAATGTACTCATACCCTTCTCGCCAGCCCCGCCCCCCAAAAAACAGAGTCAGAGATAAATAGCACACTGAAGAAAATTTTTGTAACATATATGACTAAGAAATGACTAGTTACTTAATTTCCAACATCTCATAAGATTAAAATGTTAACCCAATATAAAAATAAGCAAAGTATCAGTATGGAATTTAGGAGAAAAAGAAATACAAGGGGTCAATAAAGATATGTAAAGCTACTTAACCTCATTACAGAAGAAATGAATGTCAAAGTAAGATATTTCATCTGAGATGAGCAAGTAAATTAAATTTTATACCCATTCTAGTAAACATATGGGGAAATAGACATTTAAACTGGTATAATCTCTGAGATTAGATAACATTTATTTAAAAATGCAGGTGCCCAATGATCTAGCAACCCTACTGCTAGAAATTTACTCTATGCCTATACTTGTAATAATTAAAATATTTATGTAAGGATGTTCACTGAAGTGTTGCTTATACAGCTCAAATTAGAAACAATGTAACTGTCCATCAAGAAATCCAAGCGGTGGCTCAAGCCTGTAATCCTAGCACTCTGGGAGGCTGAGGTGGGTGGACTACTCTAGGTCAGGAGTTCGAAACCAGCCTGAACAAGAGCGAGATCCTATCTCTACTATAAATAGAAAGAAATTAATTGGCCAACTAATATATATAGAAAAAAATTAGCCGGGCATGGTGGCACATGCCTGTAGTCCCAGCTACTTGGGAGGCTGAGGCAGAAGGATCGCTTGAGCCCAGGAGTTTGAGGTTGCTGTGAGCTAGGCTGATGCCATGGCACTCACTCTAGCCTAGGCAACAAAGCGAGACTCTGTCTCAAAAAAAAAAAAAAAAAAAAAAGAAAGAAATCCAATTATAGTATATCCATAAGACGGAGTACTAGGCAGTGATTAAAAAGAATGAGATAGACCTAAATATGCTATGTAGAAATACTGCAAGATGAAAAATCTGCAGAACACACAGTACAATCCTGCTGACTTTAACAAAATGTGTGGGTACATGTAAGTGCATGTACACATTTACCTCTGGAAAAAAACACAAGAAATTGGCCGGGTGTGGTGGCTCACGCCTGTAATCGTAGCACTCTGGGAGGCCGAGCGGGTGGATCATTCAAGATTAGGAGTTTGAAACCAGCCTGAGCAAGGGTGACATCCTGTCTCTACTAAAAAATAGAAAGAAAATTAATTGGCCAACTAAAATACATAGAAAAAATTAGCCAGGCATGGTGGTGCATGCCTATTGTTCCAGCTACTCGGGAGGCTGAGGCAGGAGGATCGCTTGAGCCCAGGAGATTGAGGTTGCTATGAGCTAAGCTGACGCCACAGCACTCACTCTAGCTTGGGCAACAAAGCGAGACTCAAAAAAATAAAATAAAAAACACAGGAAATTGACGAGGTTGCCATTGGTTTGAGGGGCCTTTTCTTTAGGGGTGGCGTATGGGGAAGAGGGTATCACAACTTACCTCGGACCTTCCTTACACTGTTTGAATTTTTATTATCACGTATATAAGAACAGAGGCATGGCATACTTTTGTCTTTCTGTTTATTACCTTTTCTTTAATTATTTTCTTTCAGAGCAAAAATGGCATACTACATTTCACTGAACTTGGGGAAGATGTGAGGCAAACTAACTTCAAGTATAGAGAGGTCCTTTATTTTAACTGAGGAAGGTCTTTGAATTACAGGGCTGGTGCTGGGAGAAGAAATGAATCAAGCAGTGGCCACAAAGGAAGAGGAGCTTCTCTTCAGACATTTTTAATGTTCTTAATCCTTTTCAGTTCCCTTTCCCACAAATACAACCATTAATTACATAAGCCAATAATTTTAGAAATAAACTCCACGCTTAGCACTTTCCCCATCCCTTCTAACTGATCACTCATCGATGAATATAACCATTGTTAGAAAGCCCGATAAAAAACTACCATAAAATTATCTTCAAAACTCCTATAATTTAGGTTACTAAAACACATCTTTATTTTGCAATTGAACATTAAGAGTCACAGCTAGAGTTTTTTTCATGTTTGTACCTGAACAATTGTTTCTCAATCAAAATGAAATATGGCCAACAAAATAGGTTTAATGGCATTTCACATAATATAAATTGCTGTTAAGACTAAAACCGTTTTAATACAAACCAGCATTTTTTATCTTGTTTGTTGTTAGTATTTGTAAATTTTTTTACATGAATTAATGGCAGGAATTCTAATTTTTCACTAAACTTAAGACAAATACACAAGGCATTTCAAGCATACAGTAAGCTGCAGTGACAAATGCATAGTGATTTCAAATTATGCAGTGTTGACCAAATTCAAGCTTACACATTTTAAACGAACCCTTAGCCTCTTTACCTCTTAAAATTAGAGAACAAGTTATATGGAAGGAGATATTTTTGTGAAGTGAGGGAAAAGGTAATTTTAAAAGTTAAGGAATTCTATATTGCCACTAGTTTAGTGGAATCAACCATGAAAGGGCAACAAAAATGTAAAATTATATTTTAATTAAGAAATAAACTAGACTTCTGACTTTCCCCCTTCATATTTACATATAGCACCTGTTACAAAAAAAAATCCCAAATTAAAACAGCCTCTACACAGATATAATTAAATTTTAAAACTACTTAAAAATATCATTGATGAGTATATAGTAAACTATCGGTCCTAAAATTAAGCCTACACTGTAGAAAATAAGGAGTAGCTTTTCTTATTTGAAAAGATTACAACATAGATTACAACTGCAATGTCCTGATGCTAGAGAACACTGGGTTGGGCAGTTTTTATTTTTTTTTTTTTTTAAGCATATACATTCTACTGGCAGAAAATGAAAACAGCTTAATATAAACTGTTTTAGCCTCTTAAATCTTGCCCCTCATCATGTACATAAAGTGTCAGGACTTTTATCCCTTTAAACTTACTTGTGATATAGTATCTACTTAATCCCTAGGTACTACACTGAAAATAAAACAAATAGATTTCCAACTCATGTACTGCACAAAAAATACAGAGCAGAAATGATTCGAATAAACCAAACTTAGCTGAAGCTAGCTGAGGGAATTCAGAGTCCAGAAACACAGTCAATTGGGTATCCATTCTAGTACTAAATAAATTACAGAAAAAAAGCTAAGATTACACAGTTACTTCTTAAATATCAAATAAACTATCAAGAGATCATTCATTATAAAGCATTTAAACTTGGGACTGTGTAATGAGCTCTAAGACTAATCAATGAAATTTTTCCCATATTTACAAAATTCCTAGATTTAAAAAAAAAAAGTATAAATTAAGTCAGTAGTCAGCATGAAATAAAGTGCTACTATTTGAAATTCAAGAAATCAATTTTAACGTTGAAATTTCATCTCCTCTATAGATTACCAGAAAGAACAAATAATCTTGTGAACTCACTGAAGGATGGGAAAATGCAGGTGCCAAAGGATTCCAAAACTGGATTGAAATTTTCTTGCCCAGGAAGGCAAAATACCTGAAACGTTACAATTTACAAGTAGAAACTAAACAGCTTCTTTGAATAAAAGGAGAAATGAGCTCCACTGTGACTACAGTGGACACTGAGAAACCACATACAGTACCTACTTGGGTCTAAGGGTGTGAGCAAGGCTATCTCTTCCTTGATGGCTTTCTGGCAATAATTTTATTTAGCAAAGTTGCATTTAATTTAAGGTTATCACAAGTAATTTTGGAAACTCCTAGGGTTGAGAGAGCATGACACTAATCCTATAACAGCTGTAGCAAAAGTCAATGAAGGAAGATATCACCTATAGTTGCAGTTCTTCAGAGTATTTACTTCAAAAAAAGTCAAATTTGTGATATTTAAAAAGTTGGAGGGTTGGAAGCAGAAGTCAAATAATGAAGTCCCCACAGAGTCAAGCTTAATGAATGATAAATAATAAGTCCTACCTTTTTAAGCTTTTGCACAAATTAATAATGCCTACACAACTTGGTTTAAAATGCAGCTTTTTTTGTTCAGCTGCATTAATACATTCATAAGAATGTAAGACACCACTGCTACAAGTCAGATTTGGGTCCAGTGGTCTTACCTGTCCAAGACATTGAGAATAAAAAGGCAAAACCATTTATTGGGTCAGGGGACTCTGCACATATTTACCACAGTGAATCTTAGGCATCGTTTTCTGGTTTCACCAAGGTCACACCCTCAGAATGATGTTCTCACTTGTGGCTGCCACAGTGACAAGCCTGGAGACTTTCTCCATGGTAAACACATGAAGCAGCATGCTTACCCTCATACACAAATGTCCTTCCACACTCCAGAAGGCTAGAGTTCAATTATTTTACACTTAAGAAGCAGTACATGCAAATTTTCTAGAAAATTTCTATTCTATCTCCAAAGCAAAATAACAGCTTCAATAATGATTGCTCTTGTTCATAATGAAAATTACATTTTTTTCTTCTAAAATTGCATTTTTTGTAATGGAGTGTCATTCTCTTCCCTTATTTTTCAATCCCTTGTAGACTTTTTAAAAACAGATCAAATCATAATTCTAATAACATTTGAAAGATACATTCATTTTCTTTACAGCATGAAAGACATACAAATATCATTTTGTCCCTTTAAACAATGAAAGAAATTGACAATTTCAATCTTTTGTTCATAGAAAAATATCTTCTATATCATTTACACAACAATAGATAGGAAAATTCTACAGTGTTTAACTGAAACTTCTGTGAGCTTAACAAGGCTTTCAAATATATTCATTCTTGCACTGGAAAGTTTAAAAGATTTCAGGAAGTTAAACATTTGAACTTTCCCCTAAAATCATAATCTTTAACGTGCAATATTGCCAATATCTTTCGCTTTGTAAATTTTTAAAAAAATTGGTTTACTTATTTACGCATTGAACCATGTCTAGCCAACGCTGATGGAATGCACCCCAGCAGATATTATTTCTGGCTGTCCATTCAGCTTGGAATACTAAAATAAAGATGACAACAAAACAACAACAAAACCCACCCCCCCCCAAAAATAATATACTGCAGTAGAAAAACATACAAATAAATAGCAGCAAATTTATATATGGAAACAAATAACTATTTGGTGTCTACTCACAAAAAAATTCAACAAGATTATAAAAAGATGTCTAATTTCTGGCAGAAATAGGGATTGCTGTTGATATTTGATAACATCGAGAGGCTTATTGTAGTAACTGCTATTAAGAATAAATGAAGTCTCTATATAATAAAAGAACGTTGATAGTTGCAGACATGCTTAAGTAAGTTGAACCACAAACATACAATTTAGAAATTAATTTCTTGGGCTCTTGATAAAATTGCTGGAATTATCTGTTAGCAATTAGCCCTCAAAAACGTTTTAGGATTATATAAGTTCCTTTTTATCTACAGAATTCTCTAAGAATTTAATAAAACAATTGCTACAACTTGTATTGTAATCATACTGAGACACCAACAAATCTTTGTCAACAGATCAGTAATTATTATATTTGAGAAAATCCAGTAGGTTTTTATAACGTAGCTATTTCACTTAGAGTAAGCACCACAAAAAATGGTTCCAGCATTGTGGTTGAATGCGTTAAGTAAATGCAGGAAGTAAGCAGTGTTAATACAAAGTATTTAACTTTGTTGATGTGGCAGCTTACATAAATAAATGCAGGCTATGGCATAATTTATATCCTCTCATATTACTGAGATGTTTATTCCAACAAATATTTACCATAATGTTTTTGCTATATGTGACATAAATGCAAATTCACTTGAACTACAAAATAATTACTACAAAATAAAAGCCTGTAAACATATCCCACATTATTGTGGTATAAATAACTTTTATGAATTCAAAACTACTTTGGCAATCTTATCATCAGAATATTTTAAATATTCAAAATACAGATATTAAATAGCACGTTGTTATAAATTCATGTTTCCTTCTCCCTTCCTGATAAGATTATAAAACAAGTAATGCTATATTTAATTCTACTACATGTTCACATTATGAACATAAATTATTTTATTATAAGTGGACATATACTCTAAATCTTAGTTCTATGTTTTAAGTGCTTTTAAAAATTAGCCTTTTAATTGCAGTCCAGAATGTTTTCATACTGCATGTGTAGCAGCCTAAATACTTTACAAAAGTGTATGTTCTGTCAGGGAAGCAGGTCTAGCAAACTGAGTTGGAGTCCTAATAATTAAGATCACTTTTTGAAGTCTACTTATTTTCTAGCTTAAGTGAAATCTTGTAAGGTCATCATAGTTATTAAGTGAAAACACTGCCTGAGTATGCTTCTCTAGTTGAAATAGACTAAAATTCACAAGAATTTATGATATTCACCATAGGTCAAAATTTACTGAAGTTCCAGTATAATTCAGAGAACACTAGATTGAGAATTACAAAGCAGACCATGGAAGACCAGACTACTAAATCAGTTATCATTGCTGGACCTCTGTTTCTTTGCCTATAAAAATAAGGGAAGTGAAGGCTGGATAATATCCTTCAACTTCCTTTTAGCTCTCAAGTTGTAGTACTTCTAGTGGAGATGGAAGATAGGAGAGTTTTGCTCAAATACTTGATTAGACCAGATCAGACCTGCCAACAGATGACAAACAACCCTGTAGTTACAATAATCCTTTTGTGGGCATTAGCCTTTGTGAAATACACATATAAATAAATGCACGGAAGTATCTGTGTGTGTGTGTGTGTGTGTGTGTGTATATATATATATATATATATATATATATATTAGTACTTGAAACCATCAAGCAACTGCCTTAATGGGTTAACATACATTTATACATTTAAAGTCAGTTTTCATATAATAAATATAATGAGTGCTCTCTTAAAATGATTAGTCAGCTACCATCTTTTCTCCTGGCAGGCCATAAAAGGAAATTATTTCTTAGGCTGTTTACTCTGCCTCAATTTTGAATGGAAATAATGGTTTAACAAGCACAATTCTTCTTGTGAATATGAAGTCTATTTCAAATATTCCTCATTCTATTTACATAGTGTTGACACAAATCAGATGCTCAATAAAACACTTTAACATGGAAAAACCATCCTCAAGCAGAAAGGGAAGGTTTTCACAAACACTTCTTAGCATTTACAAAAGCCTCTAGATTCACCATTATAGACTTCCACTTGTCAGAATAAAAGTCAGCATTGTTTTCTTAGGTGTGTGGGGGTGTGGGGTTGGGAGGAAGAGGTGGTTACCAGAGCAGGAGAGTGGCTTAAATATAAGAAATTTGGCATTTTATCACACAATATTACACTGATATGGAGTCTAGAACTACTTGGTATATGAAAGCTAGTATTATTTCTAGAAACCTATTTAGATTGATATACAGATTAAAAAATTCTTATATGTAATGGATAAAGTCTTATCTGTTCAGTAAATAGGGAAGCATAATTAGCATATTCATTTTAAGAAGTTGTAAAGGATAATTTAAATTTAAGATCCTAATAAAGAAGCTTTAAAAAAGGATATTTTATGTACATAAAAATACTGACAAAGGGTAGCTCCCAGATGAAAAATTCACATATGAACAAGTGTAATTCTAAACTTCTAATACATTGTATTATCATTTAAGGACAGGCATTAATGATTTAAAAAGGCAGCAGTGCTCACTGCCAACAAATTACTAGTTAACCTCAGAAGTATAAACAAAGCCCTAAATTAGAGAATATGCCAACCATGACCTTTGTCTATGTCTACACAACTGAATCTTTTTGTCTATGGTTGTCATATTCTGTCCATACACTTAGAATACAGATTTTATTTTATTCAGGTGAAAAACTGCCAAAACAGTTAATACGGAGACCCCCGACATGATTTTACTTTTTTACTTTTCAACTTATCATGATGTCATACAGCAGCCTAAATTACATTTATCTGTTGGTAGAGAATGGAATGTTCAAATAAGATTCTAGTTAATTTACTATCTTATACCCTCTTGACTGTGAAATCAGGAAATAGATAAGAGAATTTCTTTTTGACATAAAGGCTATGTTTACTTCTCTCTTTAAAAAAAGATTTAAAATATTTTAATATAATCATTTGGTATCTTGATTATTAATATTTAAGAGTTTAATTTCCTGATATTTATTTATTTGTTTTATTTTTTGAGACGGAGTCTCGCTCTATCACCCAGGCCAGAGTGCCATGGCGTCAGCCTAGCTCACAGGAACCTCAAATTCCTGGACTCAAGCAATCCTCCTGCCTCAATTTCCTTAACTGTATTATTATGGATTTTGAACATCTGAAATGACATGATTTAGATTATACTGAAAATTTTACATGTGCATTTCCCCCCATATATTAAATGGCATTCCAAAATACCTACCATTTGACTTTAACTTTATTAAGCCTATACAGAAATATTCAGAAACCACTAGGAAATGAATTTTTTACACCACAATCCATATAAAATAATTATGTAAAATAACATTTGAATAGGTGAGCAAATTTTCACTTATCTTAACCTGGGGAATTTTAAATTTCTTTCTGTAGACTTCAAAACAAAACAAAACCGAAAGAGGAAAATATACACATCCTTAATGGAAATCAGATCCTCAATCATTCTGGACAATCAAAAGACTCCTTATTAACATGCTTATACCTTAATTAGTATATATAAACTGGAGTAATTTAATTGTACACAAAAATGACAAGAAAATCCTCATTTTAGTCATTGTGGGATTTACATTTAAAAATAAAGTCAAGGCCGGGCACGGTGGCTCATGCCTGTAATCCTAGCACTCTGGGAAGCAGAGGCGGGTGGATTGCTCAAGGTCAGGAGTTTGAAACCAGCCTGAGCAAGAGCAAGACCCTGTCTCTACTATAAATAGAAAGAAATTAATTGGCCAAGTAATATATATAGAAAAAATTAGCTGGGCATGGTGGCACATGCCTGTAGTCCCAGCTACTTGGGAGGCTGAGGCAGTAGGATTGCTTGAGCCCAGGAGTTTGAGGTTGCTGTGAGCTAGGCTGACGCCACGGCACTCACTCTAGCCTAGGCAACAAAGCGAGACTCTGTCGCAAAAAAAAATAAATAAAAATAAAGTCAATAATGTTTCATTTCTTGTTTGAAGAATTTCAATTAATAGATAGGTGTGAATCAAGCTTGATATTAACTGAAATGAGTGCTGAAGAGTAGTATTTTAGTTACAGATAGGAATAAATCACAACTGCTCTAACTTTAGCTCAGAGTATCAATATGTTTAACATTAATGTACATGTTAAGACATAATTTTAGGAATAAAATAAATACAAAATTTGAATAAAGCATCTTTTAAAGTTGAGCTGCTAAACTGTAACCCCTGTCCCTCAGTAAAGGAATGTGCAGATTTTAAACAATTCCATAGCAGCAGAGCCTGCACTCAGTAGAAGACAAATTATCTTTGCTTCTTATGGCAAATCACAGTATTAAGTAAGAAACAGAATTTCCTTACCCTTCTTTGACTGCCTAACACTCACTATAAGAAGCTGTTTATATGTGAACTTATTCAAAATGCATAAAAATGTAAGAATGTACAATATACATACATACCTCCTAGTGGGGTCAAATGAGTGCCTTTTCATTAGACATACAAAGACGTCTCAAGGCACTTAAGGGGTTAAGACACAATGCATGCATTCCTTTACATCAAGCATGTGAAATCACATGATTTGGAATAAGCCGACCTTATGATAAATATAAGTTATTAAATCCAAGAAAATTTGTAGATTCATATTTATACTTTCTATAAGATGCTGGTAAATGGACAATGTGCAGCATTTCCTGGGAACAGCAAATTCCATCTTTCTTCTTTTGAACAGCAGGTCTCTATGGGGGTGTGTAGGGAAAGATGTGCTGCATCCATAGGCAGTGTATTGGCTAATATTAAGAATGATATTGCTAAAATTTCAAAAATAAAATCTGGCAATCAGTATAGTAAGTACAAGAACCACTGGAAAAGACCAGAGCTGACTCCTGATGTTTACTTCTTTTTGCTTTCAAGATAAAGGTGTATGACAGAGATGATGAGAATTCTGAGCCGTGCTTGTGGCAATTCTACCAAAAGGGGACTGTATGGCACCACCACAAAACTTCATAAATTACCCTGAACATACTCAGTTATTCACTATTTGTTCGGAGCAAAGCATGAAATAGTCTTCAAACACATTTGAGTTATAGATTGTGAAAGAGTGAGTTTTTAAAACATAAAGTGCAACAGTGCTGAAGTTTTCAAAGTTTTTTTGAGTTCTTCTTTTTTTTTTTTTTATTTGTTAGATGCCATTTCCTGCGGGCAGTATTATGGCACAATGAGTAGAAGGGAAAGCAGTTTTCCAACACATATTCCAGACCTTTTGCTTTCTTATTTATTTGATGTTGTTAAGGGTTTAACAAAGCCTTCTTCATAAACTTTCAAAATAGCTTCACATACAAATCTGTATTGACTCTGAAAAATAAAACATAAAATATATAATTGATCAGAAAAATCAGAAATGAAAGAAAAAAAGACAAACATCTCACTTGGCTTACTTATTAAAAAAATGAAGGTAAAACTTTTTTGTTGGCAAAACTCATTCATATGTTACTGGAAGAGATGTTAAATACTACAACCCCCAGGCCGGGCGTGGTGGCTCACACCTGTAATCCTAGCACTCTGGAGGCTGAGGCGGATCGCTTAAGGTTAGGAGTTCGAAACCAGCCTGAACAAGAGTGAGACCCCGTCTCTACTAAAAATAGAAAGAAATTAGCTGGCCAACTAAAAATATATGGAAAAAATTAGCTGGGCATGGTGGCACATGCCTGTAGTCCCAGCTACTCGGGAGGCTGAGGCAGAAGGATCCCTTGAGCCCAGAAGTTTAAGGTTGCTGTGAGCGAGGCTAACACCATAACACTCTAGCCTAGGCAACAGAGTGAGACTCTATCTTAAAAAAACAACAAAAAAAACCACCTGCAACCCCTATAAAGGGGAAGATGGCAGCATCTAACAAAATTAAATTAATTTACCTTTGATACAACAATCCCACTTCTAGGAATCTGTCCTAAAGATAAACTAGAAAAAGAAATTGAAAACACATATTCACAAATGAGGCTATTCATTGCCTGATTATGATAAAAAAAAAAAAGAGGTAGAAATAGTCCAACTGCCATCAATAGGGACTGGGTAAGTAATACATTGTACATTCTTACAATGGAATACTATTCTAAGTGGGGGAAAAAAGGAATTAAAAGTCTACACATTACTATAGAATGATTCCACTATATTAAGTAAAAAAAAAGCAATGTTGAAAAAAGTATGCACAATATATTATCTTTATTAAAGAAGGGGGAAAACAAATATCTCAGTATATGTTTAAAAAAGAAGGGAAAGATAAATCATTAAAAATGGTTTCCTACAAAGGGAAAAGGGTTAGGGAGAAGGAGAGAAACAAAGACTGGACTTCCTTAAATATACCTTCCTTCTTTTATAGATTTTATTTTGGAACCATGTACATATAGCACATAATTATAAGATTAATTTCAAAAATCCCTAAATAATGGAAACTATCATGAAACAAAGCAACATGTGTATCTAGTTGATGGCATAACCACATAAAGGGAGCTACTTCAAAGGACTTTAAAAACAATAATCTGACTGCCTGTCTGTGGTAGGATATATTCAAAGAGCAAAAAGAACTGTGCAAAAATTGAAAACTCTTTTCAGTAGCCTTCTTGTTTATGGTGTAGTGTTAGTATTATTATAAAACTGTTGCTGTGCAATGTGGAATAAAACAAATGAGTACTTGTGATATTCTGTATTGTAGAATTGCTGTATTATAGAGAAATAGTATTCTTGTTAAAGAAGAAAGGAGATGAAGATGTAAGACAAAAGAGGTTAATTGTAGTCTCGAATCTATATTGGAAGCAACAGCATTAACCAATGACACATGTATTTTCCTAGCTCTGGCAATTGAACATTTTTAGAGACAAATATTAATCTAAGCAATAAAAATCACTAGAGCTCAGAGAGTGGTACCTAAAATAATTTCTCAATAAAACCAC
The DNA here is from genome assembly GCF_040939455.1 of Microcebus murinus. Lineage (NCBI taxonomy): Eukaryota > Metazoa > Chordata > Mammalia > Primates > Cheirogaleidae > Microcebus > Microcebus murinus. The sequence continues at coordinate 10,419,082 of NC_134111.1, forward strand.
AAGGACTTGGAGAAACTAGCGAAGAAATGATACTGAGGAATAAAATGTACAAGATGGGCCTGGGCATCTTTTCTGATAGCAGTCAAAGTTGCTAAGGTCTTGATAAAATGACTCTGGAGACAAGCTGAATAGGCTCCCACTGGCCAAGAATGGGACAATTTGGCCCAGATACTAAAAAAGCACTTGACAAACCTGAGCATCCTTTCATGAAACTTCAACTTGAGAAAGGGTATTTCTAAAAAACCTATGGCTAATATAACTTAGGGGTGAAAAACTGAAAGATTTACTTGTAAAACCAGGAAGAAAACAAGTGTTCTTGTCTTACACCTTCCAGGCAACATTGTACTGGAGGTTCTAGCCAGGACACTTATGCAAGAAAGAAGGAAAGGAAAAAAGGAAAGGAAAGGGAAGGAAAGAAAAAGGGCATCTAGATTAGAAAGGGCATCTAGATCTATCTCTACTTGCAGATGACATGATCTTATAACAGGCAATCCTAAAAAATTAACTCTTACACACAAAACACTCTTGGTTAATAAATGATTTCAGCAAGGTTGCAGTTAAAATGATCAACACACAAAATCAATTGTATTCTTATGCCGTAGCAATGAACAGTCTTAAAATGAAATTAAGTAAATGATTTCATTTACAATAGTACCAAACAAGACTAAAATACTTAGGAATAAAGTTAACCAAAGAAGTGTAAGACCTATATGCTGAAAACTACAAAAAGCATCACTGAAAAAGATCAAAGGTCGGCTGGGCGTGGTGGCTCATGCCTGTAACCCTAGCACTCTGGGAGGCCGAGGCGGGCAGATTGCTCGAGGTCAGGAGTTCGAAACCAGCCTGAGCAAGAGTGAGACCCCGTCTCTACTATAAATAGAAAGAAATTAATTGGACAACATATATAGAGAAAAAATTAGCCGGGCATGGTGGCGCATGCCTGTAGTCCCAGCTACTCCGGAGGCTGAGGCAGAAGGATTGCTTGAGCCCAGGAGTTTGAGGTTGCTGTGAGCTAGGCTAACACCACAACACTTTAGCCTGGGCAACAGAGTGAGACTCTATCACAAAAAAAAAAAAAAAAAAAAAAAATCAAATCTAAATAAACAGAAAGACAATACTGTGTTCATGATTTGGAAGACATAATATCATTAATATGACAGTACTTCCCAAATTGATCTGCAGATCCAAAATTCTAGTTGCCTTTTTTTCCAGAAATGACAAACTGATTCTAAATTCATATGGAACAATCCCAAAAAAGAAAAACAGAATTAGGGTTTTACATTTCCTGCTTTCAAATTTTACAACAATGCTAGCTAGCATAGGAACAGACATATAGATCAATGGATTAGAATTAAAAGTCCAGAAATAAATTCTTACATTTGTGGTCAACTGATTTTTGACAAGAGCCCTGAGACAATTCAAGGGGAAAGAACAGTCATTTCAACAAATGGGGCTGGTACAACTGGGTATCCATGTGCAAAAGAGTAAAGCTGGAACCCTACTTCAGACCATATACAAAAATTAACTCAAAATCGATCATAGTCCTAAGTGTAAGAGCTATAACTGTAAAATTCATAAAAGAAAACAGAGGAATATATCATCATGACCTCGAGTTAGGCAATGATTTCTTAGCAATAACAACAAAAGGAAAAGCAAACTGGTTTCATCAAAACCAAAACTTTTATGTTTCAAATGATATAATAAAGTGAAAAGACAGAATGGAAAAAAATATTTGCAAAACATACAGCTGATAAGGGACTTGGATCCAGAAAATACAAAGAACTGGTTCATGCTTGTAATCCCAGCTACTGCAGAGGCTGAGGTGGGAAAATCGCTAGAGGCTAGAAACTTGAGACCAGCCTGGGCAACACAGTAAGACACTGTCACTACAAAAATAAAATATAAAATAGTTAGCTGGGCACATTAGCTTGCACCTATAGTCCCAGATACTTGGAAGGCTGAGGCATCATGTGAGCTAGGATCATGTGAGTCTAGAAGTTCAAGGCTACAGTGGGCTATGACTAGGCCACTGTACTCCAGCTTGGATGACTGAGCAAGACCCCTTCTCTAAAAAAGAAAATGTAAAGAACCCTCACAACTCAACAATAAAATGATAATCCAATTAAAAAATGAGCAAAAGATTTGAACAGTTCTCTGAAGAAGAAAATATACAAATAATGGTCAATTAACACATAAAAAGATGACTAACATCGTTAGTTATTAAGGGAAATGCAAATCATTCACAAAGAGATAGCACTTCATATCCAGTGAGATGGCTAAAGTAAAAAAGTAACAAATGATGATATGGAGAAAATGAAATTCTCATATACTGCTAGTGGAATTGCAAAATGATGCAGCTATGTAGTAAAAATCTGGTAGATTGTCAAAAGATTAAACAGAATTATCAATGGCCCAGAAATTTCATTCCTGGATATACCTAAGAAAAATGAAAACACATGTGCAAACAAAAATGCACACCCAAAATTCATGGCAGCATCATTCAAAATAGCCCCAAAGTCGGCCGGGCGCGGTGGCTCACGCCTGTAATCCTAGCTCTCTGGGAGGCCGAGGCGGGCGGATTGCTCAAGGTCAGGAGTTCAAAACCAGCCTGAACAAGAGCAAGACCCCATCTCTACTATAAATAGAAAGAAATTAATTGGCCAACTGATATATATATATATGTATAAAATTAGCCGGGCATGGTGGCACATGTCTGTAGTCCCAGCTACTCGGGAGGCTGAGGCAGTAGGATCGCTTGACCCCAGGAGTTTGAGGTTGCTGTGAGCTAGGCTGATGCCATGGCACTCACTCTAGCCTGGACAACAAAGTGAGACTCTGTCTCAAAAACAAAAACCAACCAAACCAAAACAAAACAAAATAGCCCCAAAGTGAAAACAACTCAAATGTCCATCAATAGATGAATGGATGAACAAAATAATGTATCCCCATATAATATTATTCAGCAATAAAAATGAAGTACTGATACATACTACAATATGGATAAACCTTTCAATAGTATGCTAATTAAAAGAAGCCAGTTACAAAAGATAAATTTGTGTTTCCTTTAATAGGAAAGGAATAGTCCAGAATAGGCAAATCTATGGAGACAGAAAGGAAATAAATAGTTGCCTAGGGTGGGGATTGGGGGAAGGTTAGGGAGGGTATGAGGAGAAATGGGAATAACTGTTAATGAGTATGGGGTTTCTTTTTGGGGTGATAAAATGTCTCTGTGATATACTAAAAACCACTGAACTGTACACTGTAAGAGGGGGAATTTTATGGTATGTAAGTTATATTTTAATAAGGCTGTTATAAAAAAGATGATTTTTATGAAACTACTAGAAATTTGAATACTGGCTATTTGATAATATTAAGGAATCATTAATTACATTTAAGTGGAATAATGGTATTATACTTTTGTTTAAAAGGAAAAACAATCTTTGTATTTTAGAGATACAAACTATGGACAAAATGATATAATGTCTAAGATTTGCTTCGAATATGGGGAAAGTGAATAGCTGTACAGATGAAACAATATGGCAAATGTTGGGTCTGAGTACTAACATAGTATTCATTATATTATATTGTCTACCTTTCTGTATGTTTGAAACTTACTACAATTAAAAACCAAAAAGATGACAGGCACTTACTAGATCATATAGGTCAATCTGCTTCAAGTAACCTTACTGACACCAACAATGTTAACATATCACATTGGCTTAATTAATATAAAAGATAATCTTAGTGCGGGCATGGTGGCTCATGCCTGTAATCCTAGCATTCTGGGAAGCTGAGGTGGGTGGATCGCTCAAGGTCAGGAGTTCAAAACCAGCCTGAGCAAGAGCAAGACCCCATCATCTACTATAAATAGAAAGAAATTAATTGGCCAACTAAAAATATATACAAAAAATTAGCCGGGTATGGTGGCGCATGCCTGTAGTCCCAGCTACTCCGGAGGCTGAGGCAGAAGGATGGCTTGAGCCCAGGAGTTTGAGGTTGCTGTGAGCTAGGCTGACGCCATGGCACTCACTCTAGCCTGGGCAACAAAGCGAGACTCTGTCTCAAAAAAAAAAAGATAATCTTAACATGAACTAAAATTCCATGATTCCTTTTTTGATTCCTGGAGTATAATTAAGATTCAGTGTAAAATACACTAAATAATTTAATTCTATTACTATTTTTTGCTGTTGTTACAATTTAAGTTCTTATGTTAGAAAGAAAAGCAATTTCATCATAGCTGTTTCACAGAAAGCAGGTTTCTCAAGACTCTCCAGATCAAGGATACTATCATTCTCAGCATACCACTAGACCAAGTAATACAAAACAAGTTCCTCTGCACCTGTTTAAGTATGCAATATTTAACATGATAGGCAAGTTGCATATTGGCAAAACTTTTTCTGTAAAAGACCAGATATTAAGTATTTTAGAAATTGCAGGTCATATGATACTGCTGCAACTTCTTAACTCTGCTATTATAGTACGAAAGGAGCCAGACAATACATAAACAAATGAGCATGACTGTGTTCCACTAAAACTTTATTTTCAAAAACAAGTGGCAGGCCAGATTTGGCTAGTGGGGAATAGTTTGTGACCCCTGTGCTAATGGTTATTTAGCTCCTGGCAAGGGACTAAAAAGATAAACATGATTTAGAATACACACTGGTAACAAAAATCATCATGTTGAGAATACACATTTATATATAAAGCACAGTACTTACAGGTGTTTGGATCATCATGGCTCGTTGATCTCTCATTGTCCTTACAATGTCTAGTGGATAAACTGGCTGATTGCATTCAATGAGACACATGGCTGTTTCCATAGTAATAAGAACCCCAGTTCTTCCAATTCCAGCACTAAAAAAGACAAATATGGGCAGTGTCTTATTGATATTATTCTGTTAAACTACTTGTAGCTTTTGTGTAGAAAATGAAGTCATAATACAGAAAGAACAATTTCATTTGAATGTTTTCTATTCCAAAAGTAGTACGCAGAATATCTTGAAAACAACAAAAAAGTGCTCTCAATTGACTCATTTAATATAGATTAAATAGTTTATATTCCCCTCCCACCACTGTTAGTTGGGAAAATACTATTTTAAAAGAGTTACATTTCAGTTTTAAAAGTGTGAACAAAGTATAGAAGTTTATTAGATCAACCTTCCTTAAAATGCAGAATAAAAGAATTAAAATAATAAATTAACAAATATGCAATAGATAACAGTATTTTATACACTTATATAAGTCAGGTTTTTAAACAAAATTTAAACTTAACCATTGAGATAATCAAAAATAACTCTTTGAAGTTTAATCTGTAAACATGAATGTAGCAGCTATTGAGGACTCGGGATGTGAAATGGCCTAATATGTTTTGCCATGCTTGCTACTTGCCTCTCAAATATTTGGTCTACACTCTGTTTTGATGATTTGAAAGCCTACTCTCCGTTGGAAAGTTTGAGGATAAAGAGGTATCTCGATATATCCTTTGAAGAAATCACTTATCCTCTGAATAAATCCCTTAACAAAAGTGGTAAAAACAGGGAGGAAATAATTACTGTTTCCTAATCTCTGGTCAGTGGCAGTGAAGGTTGTAGTTACTGTATTTGGCACTTTGAGGGCAGAAGCAGACCTGGATCTGAAAGGAAGGGTAGCCTGCCACTGTTGAACTAGAGGTCTTGGAAGTAGCATATTCTGTAATAACACTTAGTAGAACCATTCCAAGAGAAGTGGGAGTACTCAATGAATGTCCTAAGAGGGGCCGCAGCCAAGGAAGGAGTACCTTGATGGGAGGGAGGGAATCTAAACTTTAGGGTGCAACCTAATGCCTAGGCCCTATGCTATGAAGTGAATGTATTCCCCAAAATGCATATGTTGAATTTGAATCTTGGACTTCCTAGCCTCTAGAACTGTGAAAAATAAATTTCTTTTCTTTATAAATTACCTAGGCTCAAATATTTTGTTATAGCAGCAGGCTATTGGACTGTAGGACTAAGACAGCCTATAATATTGTATTTCATCAAATCTAAATTACCATAAAATGTGAGACAAATTTCAAAGACATCAAAATATGAAAAGGAATATCTTCTAAGATTCAGTGCAATTGGTATTATTTTTACCTCATGATAAAGTTACTGCCAATCATGTTAGAACACATCCTTTGTCTTCTATCTTCAGAGCATAGTTTTCCATTCTAATTATCATAATGACAATTAACAACATAAGGACAAAATAAAATACGTACTCCCTTTTTTTTTTTTTTTTGAGACAGAGTTGCACTCTCTTGCCCGGGCTAGAGTACCATGGCCTCAGCCTAGCTCACAGAAACCTCAATCTCCTGGGCTCAAGTGATCCTCCTGCCTCAGCCTCCCGAGTAGCTGGGACTACAGGTATGTGACACCATGCCCAGCTAATTTTTTGTATATATTTTTAGTTGGCCAATTAATTTCTTTCTATTTATAGTAGAGACAGAGTCTTGCTCTTGCTCAGGCTGGTTTCGAACTCCTGACCTTGAGCGATCCGCCCACCTTAGCCTTCCAGAGTGTTAGGATTACAGGCGTGAGCCACCACGCCCGGCCCATACTCCCTTTTTAAAATGACATAGTCAGCTATATATTCATAAAAGACAGGAGACAGTATACCTGCAATGAACAACAACGGGTTCTTCCTTGCCGGCCCTCTTACTTCGTACATGACAAACGAAATCTAGAAAGTCACTTGAATCATCAGGGACTCCATGGTCAGGCCAGGCTATGTACTGGATCTGAGTGACTTGACGACTCTCATTTTTCTAAGTGCAAATGAAAAATTGTGCACCTTGACTTAAGAATTCTCTTTAAAAATATTCATGTCATTTTAGTTTTAGAAGGAAAGCAAACCAACCACTCCTCTTCCCCCCAAAATACTAATATATAAACTCACTAAAACACAAAATTTCAATGAATAGGAAAAAAAAAACTATAGAAACAGTTGTATCCATTTAAGTATCCATTGGCTACCTGCATCACTACTCTTTTCATAAATCAATTGCTATATCTGTAAAGTATTTTTAAGATGATAATCAAGTAATCAGGCAGAAACAAAATTAAAATCCAGAAAAAATGCTTAAAGAAAACTAAAGAATTGTTGAGTGAGCAAAAATGGTAAGGCCAAAAACATTTTTGTGAATCAACTTGTACTAATCCTGATAAAATGCAGATAAAATTATGGAAATTAGAAAAATAAAATTTCAAGATAAATGTAGATTACATACTGAAAGCATAAAAACACAAAGTAAAACAAAAAATAAAAAATAAACACCAAGTAAACTCAGGAATTAATTCTTTTGGGAGCCAATGGTTGGTATATTGGAAAGAGTAAGAGCATTGGGTTTAGATACATCTTGGTTTAAATCTTGACCCTGCTAGTTATGGCATTTAATATGAGCCTCATTTCCTTCAACTGAAAAATGAAATAACATCCACATCTCAAAGGGACTGACTGCCTCATGCTAAAAAGATTCCATGAGAGGACCAGTAAATCACCCAATTAACTACTTGGCACTATATGTTCAATAAGTAATTAGTTGCTACAGTCACTCAACACTATGGAATCTGGTTATTGTCATTAACATTTAAGAGAGCTTCCAGAAAAGACCATGAAAGTAAAAGGTAAGACTTGGTATAGTGTTTCTCTGTTGTCTATTCACCCATGTATATTTATTTTATATTTATGTATATTTATTTGTGGTGGCAAATTTATTTTCCCAATTATGTGTTGCTCAAATTTTAGAAACTAGTATGTGTCTTAGTAATATGTACTCTAAGGCACTCAGGCTCTGTAAAGAAAAGCCACCTTGGTAAACAAAACTGCTATGGAAAATCTATAGGTGGAGTACAATAGAGAAACCATGCTGAAGTTAGATATTATTTTATATAAACACACACAGCCTATCTTTCATTAACTATTTGGGAAAATGAACTATTGGCTTGACCTGCTACATTAGACCATTAACTATATAGCATACGCCCCCAAACCCTAAATTCATTTTGAGGAAATATCTAGCCCGTAAGATTTTGAAATTTATATTTTGTATTTCTTGTAACTTTAGCTTCATTCAATGCCAGATGTCTTTTCTATAAATTAACACTACTTCTGGCTCCTTCCTTTTGGTTAATAAAGCTCGGTTGTACTGGTTTCCTTCAATTATACTCTTGGGGTGAGGGAGTTCCCATTTTCAAAGACTTTACTGTTGAAGGGATAGGCCTGGGCCTTCATATTAAAATCCAGAAATTAAAATCATATTAATAGCTTGTGCTATTTTGCTCTTCATATTAATAGCTTGTGCTGTTTTGCTCTTCTCTTCTTTCAGTCTCCTTCAAAACCAAAGGTGGCTGGCAGGGGAATATCTAGCTGCAGGCAGTGAAAGTAGGATGCACTGTCTCTAACAGCCTGACAGGACTGGTAGCATGATGCTCTCTATACACATCTTTCAATTGGGGTATTAAGCCATCATTTATTAATCAGTTTCCATTTCTGGTTTTGAATTTGGGAGCCAAGAGGAATGACCCAGGCAGAATTAAGAGCTGGCAATTAGAAGGCTACAATCTGTTTGCTCTCAGAAGGTACTGCCTATGACTTTTTCCTTCTTAATTCTGAGGGGACCATGAAATTACTTTCCTCTACCTCTTTTAAAAAAAGAAAATAATCAGACAACTTTCAATAAGTTTTTCAACGTCCACAGAAATACCCAAATGTTTCATTAGTATTTTTGGGAGTAATAATTTTTTATAACCAAACACACCCCTGGTATACTTGTTATGAGTAACCAACGTAGTAACAGTAATAAGTATTATTTACTGACTCCTTTTTTAGTGACCATTCACATATAGCTATAGAAATTAGAAATACATTTATCATAGGAGAACTCTGTAAAATTTCCAAGTATCTCATTAGAGCAGGAAAAATAGTTCAGTAATTTTTATATTTCCTAGTAACTAGTATTCAGACTAAAAACATTTTGAGCTTTCAGAGTTTTTACCTTGAACACAATAGTTCTAATGAATGGATATCCTGCTTCCCTACCTCTTGGTTAAATAGTGTCATCTTCCTGAAGATATAGGCAGTGTTTCCTTCTTCTGAGTGGCAGGTGACTTGGTAGCATCCATAGCATGAACTTCCTGTGGGTTCTGGCCAATATTGGTGACATTTAACCTGTTATCAATAGAATTAAATAAATAAAATAAACTGTATATGTGTACTTAAGTTCTTCAATTTTTAAGATGTTTGAATTTTTAATAACTTTCAAACTTAAAGAAAAATTGCAAGAATAATTTAACAAAATCTCATATACCCTTCACCTGGATCTGCCAATCAATAACATTTTTTCTTTGTCACTCTTTTCTCTTTGTAATAATGAGTAATCTGTTTGTCTACATTTTGAGACTGCAAATATCCTGATAAAATTTCTGAGATTTTTTAACAGCTTTAATGACACATACTTCACATACCATACAACTCACCCATTTAAAGTGTACAACTGTTTTAATATAGTTATAGAACTGCACAACCACCACCACAATCACTTTTAGATTTTCACTACACTCACAAGGTACCTCATACCCATTAGTAGTCACTGTGCAGTCTCTCCCATATCATCTCCCTCCCCCAATCCTGGACCTAGGCAACCACTAATCTACTTTCTGTCCCTACAGACTTGCCTATTCTGGACATTTCATATAAACAGAATCATACAATATGTGGTCTTTTTGACTTCTTTCACTTAGCATAGTGTTTTACAGGTTCATCCATGTTGTAGCATGTATCAGTATACTTCGTTCCTTTTTACTCTCAAATATTCAACTGTATGAATATACCACATTTTATTTGGTAAATCTGGCTTATTTCCACTTTTTGGCTATTATGAATAATGCTGCTATGAATGATGTGTACAAATTTTTGTGTGGATGTGTTTTCAACTCTCTTAGGTATATCTAGGAATGAAATTGCTAACTTATAGTAACTCTATGTTTAACCTTTTAAGGAACTGTCAGATTGTTTTCCAAAGTGGATATGCTAGTTTACAAATCTACCAGCAGTATAATGTTTTTTCAACATTATCCCAACATTTGTTATCTGTTCTTTTTATTTCAGCCATCCTACCAGATTATGAAGTGGTATCTCATTATGGTTTTTTGTTTTTTTTTTGAGACAGAGTCTCACTTTGTTGCCCAGGCTAGAGTGCCGTGGCGTCAGCCTAGCTCACAGTAACCTCACACTCCTGGGCTCAAGCAATCTTCCTGCCTCAGCCTCCCGAGTAGCTGGGACTACAGGCATGCGCCACCATACCCAGCTAATTTTTTCTATATATATATTAGTTGGCCAATTAATTTGTTTCTATTTATAGTAGAGACGGGGGTCTCGCTCTTGCTCAGGCTGGTTTCGAACTCCTGACCTCAAGCAATCCGCCCGCCTCGGCCTCCCAAAGTGCTAGGATTACAGGCATGAGCCACCGCGCCCGGCCCTCATTATGGTTTTGATTGCAGTCCCCTGATGACTAATGATGTTGACCATCTTTTCATGTGTTTATTAGCCATGTGTATATCTTCTTTGGAGAACTGTCTATTCAAATCCTCTGCCTATTTGTTAATTAGGTTATTTGTCATTTTATTGTTGAGTTGTAAGAGTTCATTATATACTCTAGATAAAAGCTCCTTATCAGATATATATTAATCCCTTTAAATAATAACAATGACAATAATAATGGTTAACACGTCAAAGTGTTAGTCCCAGTTTTAAGCACTTAATCATGATGATTTAAATCATGAAACCACAAGCAGCTTGAAGGTTAGACAAGATTATTATTGTTATTATTTTTGAGACAGAGTTTCACTCTGTTGCCTGGGCTACAGTGCCATGGCGGCAGCTTACTCACAACAACCTCCAACTCCTGGGCTCCAGTGATCCTATTGCCTCAGCTTCCCAAGTAGCTGGGACTCCGGGCATGGGCCATCATACCTTGCTAATTTTTTGTATTTCAAATGGTCAGCTAATTTTTTCTATTTTTAGTAGAGACAGGGTCTTGCTCTTGCTGAGGCTGGTCTGAAATTCCTAACCTCAAGTAATCCTCCCGCCTTGGCCTCCCAGAGTGCTAGGCGTGACCCACTACGCCTGGTCAAAAGATTAAATTAATGTGCATATTTTTACTATATATATGCAAGAGAATTTGAAGAAAAGCCCAAGTAATGGTGTATTCACACTATTCAACTATGATAACATTCAACTATGAAATATTCAACTATGATAACAGTAACAACAAAAAGAAAGATTCAACTATGACTTACTCTGCCACGTTCAACTTGTGTGGTCAACATTACAACCATGGAGGAGCCCTGTTCCCAAGTCATCTGCCAAAAATCTGTACAAGTGTGTGGTAATGGCCCTTGACAAGCAATGTACTGATTTATAATGCTGGAAGAAGGAATTTCCATCTAAAAAGAAAAGAACATAAAAATAAAATCTTTGCATTATTTGTTTTTGCTATCATCATGAATATGAAAATCATCTACTGACTGGTTGTTGAATTGAATAAACTATCTTAATAAACTAGTTAGTAAAAAAAATCTTTATAAACAATTTTTTATTTTATCTGTAGAAGAAATCTATTGGCAATGTTCAGTAATTATATATATTTATCTTTCAATTAGTGGAAACAGGAATTTAACTATTTCTCAAATACTCTTATGGTTTTTAGAGCAATATTACAGAGAACCCGTTTCAGAGGGTGAGACTTGGTAAAGAAATAAAAAATATTTATCAGTAAATAGCTTCTTGATAAAATTTGTGAGGAAAAAAAAATTCTGCCATTTGTTTTAGCTTGGACTTTATATATAAAATAATTTTAAAGGATATTAGAAAAATATTTTAAATTCACAATTTTCAGAATGAGGTCAGATAGTTAGTGGGGAAGATGAGTCATCATCCTACCTTTTGAGGCTAAATTTTAAAAAAAAGGTGATATATGCGCAAGGCAAACAAAGGGAAAAGAAAGAAAGAAGTCCCTTGTCCCATATCAGCCTCTAGTTTATGACCAGGAGGACAACTGTTTCTCCTGGTTTCTTTTTATTCTTTTTTTTTTTTTTTTTTTTTTTTTGGCGACAGGGTCTCACTCTGTTGCCTGGGCTACAGTGCAGTGGCATTACCATAGCTTACAGAAACTTCAAACTCCTGGACTCAAATGATCTGCCTTAGCCTCCCAAGTAGCTGGGACTCAATGCCTGTCTAATTTTTTTATGTAGAGATGGGGTCTCGCTCTTGCTCAGGCTGGTCTCAAATTCCTGAGTTCAAGCTATCCTCCCACCTCGGCCTCCCAAAGCGCTAGGATTACAGGCATAAGCCACCATGCCTGGCCTCTCTTTCAGAGATATGATATACACAACACACAAATACACATGCAAAACTATTTTCCCATTTTTCATAAAACTATTTTAAAAAAGTGGTAGCCTACTATCATGTTGTTATGCATCTTATTTCTTTTTTTTACTTTATCTTTGAGATGTCAGATTAGTATATAAAATTTTATTCTTTTTAAAAACTGACAGCTCTACTGTATGAATACAACAAAATATTTAACACACATGTAAGTCTAATCTACTTGCTACTAGCAACAAAGCTAAACTGAATACTTTTGTACAAATGTAGAACTATATCTGTATGGGCAATAGAAAGAAATGAAAATGCTGGATCAAAGTATAGTGCACTTAAAATTTTGACAGATGATAGTGCCAAACTGCTCTCCAAAGAGATTCTACCAATTTACACTTCCACCCATAATGTATGAATAGTGCTTATTCGCCCATATACTCTCATTAATAGACCCATAATCCCTTATCCACAGTTCTGAAACTTAGTCTCAAGCTCTGAAATTCAAGGTTTTATTCTGTTTTTATCTTTTTTTTTTTTTTTTTTTTTTTTTGAGACAGAGTCTCACTTTGTTGCCCAGGCTAGAGTGAGTGCCGTGGCGTCAGCCTGGCTCACAGCAACCTCAATCTCTTGGGCTCAGCGATCCTACTGCCTCAGCCTCCCGAGTAGCTGGGACTACAGGCATGCGCCACCATGCCCGGCTAATTTTTTCTATATATATTTTTAGTTGGTCAATTAATTTATTTCTATTTTTGGTAGAGACGGGGTCTCGCTCAGGCTGGTTTCAAATTCCTGACCTTGAGCAATCCGCCCGCCTCGGCCTCCCAAAGTGCTAGGATTACAGGCATGAGCCACCACGCCCGGCCTGTTTTTATCTTTTGTAAACTTGACCAACCTGGGCTCATTTGACAGTACAATCTGACCTGAACTGACCTAAGACTATTTACACGCTTCATTAGTTCTACTTAGTGGGAATATCTATAGTTTGCCGTTGTATATCAATATATTGATTACGAGTGTACTTGTCCCATAGCCACGTGTTATATGTTATAAGCACTGAATAACCTTTCAAAATTCTAAAAATTCTGAATCCCAAAGCATATATGATCCATAGTTTCACATAAAGGATGGAACTGTATGTGGTACTATCAAAGGTGGAACTGTACGTGGTACTATCAAATTTTTTGATTTTCAATCTCATAGGTGAAACAGTAATTTCTTGCAGTTTTAACTTGCACTTTTGTTTGTCATTAATTGAATGTATTTTTCATTTAATTGTGTTTGATATTGTTGTTTTTCTAAGTATGATAATGGTATTGTGGTTTTGCTAAAAAAAAAAAGCCTTTATCAGAGGTATATTCCAAAGTACATATCCTCAGTCAAAGGTTCGCAAATTGGAATATTTGCTAAAATTTATTCATGACCCCCAAACAGTGGCAGGGCTTTCTTGGTCATCTGTAGACATGCTTGAGTATCGCAAAATTTGAGTCACCTAAAAACATGCATGTTGGCAGCTAAGATTGAACAAAGCAACTCTGTGTCTTTTTGTTTCAGTGCTCATACTATAAATAAATGCCCTTTTTAAATTCTATGTAGCGCCACATTTTTTTGCATTTTTGTGCTTTTTCTTCGTGATTTTGCTGTTTAAAATGGTCCCTAACTGGAGTGTTGAAATGCTATCTAATGTTCTTAAGTGCAAGAAGGCTATGATATATACCTCATGGAGAAAATTTGCACATTACATAAGCTTCCTTGAGGCGCACTTTACGGTGCTGTTGGCTGTGAGTTCAGTGTTAATGCATCAACAATATACATTAAACATAAACAAAGTTATATATTGATCAGCTGACAAAAATGTTGTGATTAGATGGCTTGTAGGAAACTTGCCCTGTATTTCTCTGAGGCAATGATTCAACAGTCTCTAATTCAGTGTTCAAAAAGACTTTAATTTTAACTGTATTTACAAATAAATGATATATTTGGACTTAAAAAATAATTGGGGGAGGGTAAGACTTAGATGAAACAAGACTGGCCATTTGTTGTTAGTTCTTAAAGCTGGGTAACAAGGCCGGGTGTGGTGGCTCACGCCTGGAAATCCTAGCACTCTGGGAGGCCGAGGCAGGCGGATTGCTTGAGGTCAAGAGTTCGAAACCAGGCTAAGCAAGACCCCGTCTCTACCAAAAATAGAAAGAAACTGATTGACCAACTAAAAAAAATATATACATATAAAATTAGCCAGGCATGGTGGTACATGCCTGTATTCCCAGCTACTTGGGAGGCTGAGACAGTAGGATCACTGAGCCCAGGAGACTGAGGTTGCTGTGAGCCAGGCTGATGCCATGGCACTCACTCTAGCCTGGGCAAGAAAGTGAGACTCTGTCTCAAAAAAAAAACAACAAAAAACTGGGTAATAGTTATATGGAGCTGTTTTCTCTACTTTTGTATAGATTTTAAAATGGCCATAAAATGTAAAGTGTCATTTGCATTCCTTTTCTATGAATTCTTTTATTTTATTTTATTTTTAATTCAGAATACTATGGGGGTATGAACTTTTTAGTGGCATAACTTGCTTTTGTATCGTTTGAATTGAAGTTACAATGATATATTCTAGACAGTTAACCTAACCACCTATTCACTGGATAGTCTATTTTATCTCTACTGATTTTAAAGGCCAATTCTACCATAAACAAAATTCTAGTATTTATTTCAGTCTATTTCTGAATTGGACTATTCCATTCCACTCCTTTGTCAGTATAGTAACATGCCAGTATCAACCTACTTTCTTTAGTATTATTTTGATAATATTTTTCAATGTCTGGAAATTTTAATATTCTGTCAAGCTTAGGCTTGTAACAAAAAGAAATGTATTTCAAAGTTTATAATGGCCCTTATTATTCCAAATGACAAAGGCATAATAAAATAAACTTACATTTATATAGTTTGCATTGATGTAGTCTTCATTACCTTTTAAAATGACCCGTGTGGCATCATCTGAAAAAATTTAAGAGAAACAATGTGTTAATAAAGTTATGTTAAAAAGATTAAACTTGCCTGGGTGTGGTGGCTCATGCCTATAATCCTAGCACTCTGGGAGGCTAAGGCAGGAGGATCGCTTGAACCCAGGAGTTTGAGGTTGCTGTGAGCTAGGCTAATGCCACCACACTGTAGCCCAGGCAACAGAGTGAGACTCTATCTCAAACAAAAAAAAAAAAGAAAAAGATTAAACTTTAAAGAGACCATAGATACTTACAAGGCGAAATATCTCTGTATCTATTTTTGGAAATGTTCTGAGGTAATTTGGCACAAGACATTGTCATTCCAGGTTTTTTCCGATAAAGTTGCTAAAAGAAAAAAACAAAACTACAAGTCCAACAAGCCATCATCAACAATATCTGTTTTGTTTTTCAGACTTGTTTTTATACTAACAGAAACAAGTTTTTTTCTTAGAATACATGGTCTACACAATTATGTACTTTAGGCTAGTCATGAACCAGATGTGCAAAGCTGAGTTCTGTAGTTTCTGACATGAATTATATATCATATTTTAAGAAATGGAAAAACAAGTGAAAACAATATGGTTATAGCAGAAGTACCTAAAGTTTTGAGTAGCAAATCTGCAGAAAACATTGAGCTTCCTTCCATTTAGGTTAGAGGTATTTACAGTATATGTACTAAGAACTTTTTAAAAGAAAAACAGACATATACCCCTAAATGTTTTATGGTTACAAACATGTATCTATAATATATAGTTCAGAGAATCAAATATTAATGATGGCCATTTTTCAAAACACATTAAAAACCATTCAGTTTTATTAAATTAAACAAGTTAAAAGTTCGCCCAGTCTAAATAGAGTATTTTAAAATCCACTCTATGCTCATTGGTCAAAATATGGATTCTAAATGCTCAAGAAGCATTCCTGTTCTTCTAATATAATGATCTGAGAGTTTTGTTTTCTCCAGTTTTCAAGACTACACTGATAAAAATTAAAGAAAGATTAAATATGACAAGGTATAATTTAAATACAAATAAAAGTTATTTTCCTTTAACTCAGGATTTTAAAGTCTGTAAGGGCCTATACTCATCTACTACCTTTAATAAAAACAGCTATTTAATTATGAAAAAAATTTAGTTTGCTGACTTATGTGTAAAATTTCCTTATTCCTATTTTTAAAACAAACATCTACTTATATAATCATAGGTAGTATTTGGGGAGCAAGTTTTAAAACTTTGCATTTTAGAACTCTTTTCATGTCAAACATTTCTCAGAATACCATTTTAGTATATAAATTATAATGGATAGATTAGGCAGTTAAGAAACCATGAAACTAATTAGAAAATACAGGCAAATGCTTTTTATATACAATGATATTACTTACATCAAATTGTGTCAGGACTGTTCCAGTGATAAGCCCTTCAGCTAGCTGGATCATTGACTCCCGCAGGGAATGGTCATCCTGATGGACACTATCCAGTGGGGCTTTCTCAGGAATGTACTGGAAGTCTGGCTCGTTTTCTAGCTTTTCTTCTACTACATCATATACAGCTAAAACAAAACAAAAACATACATGGAGATCTTAATGAATTCAGGATAAGAATTTACCAGTTACATTCCTCATATCAGAAAAATAATTCATTTAGGAAGAATTACACCAGGTCTGAGCCTGGTGCTACTATGCAGGGAGAGAGAATAGCTGTGGAATTGATGGGCTTTGTTGTACCTTTGGGCAAAGAAGGGTTCTTAGCCATAGCTGAAAATGTCTATACCTTGAAAAGACGTTAAGAAAAAAAGGAGCTGCTAGCAGCTCTGAAAATACCTGCCCTTAATTTGTGGGACCTAGGGCAAGAGCACAAATCAAGGCCTATATAACATATGTCTAAATATGGTAAGTTACCAAAAAATTGAACACAGTGCTAAACAAAACATGGCTCTACCCTTTTTACTTAACACATCTACAAAACAACCTGGGAGGCCAGATTTCAAATGAGACTTGAAGGCCGGAATTCATGGTCATGGTAGTATGAAGAAAGTTAGACCCTAGACCCTAGGACTGTAGCTTACCTTACTTCTTTTTCTACTCTTAGCTCTTGTCTTTAACATGGGAACCTATAAACATACCTGTAAATATCTCAGGCCACATTTAAGCTCTTTTCTACACCTCCTTCTCTGCAAACTCCTGCTTCTTAGCCACCTTGCTGGCCTAGGGTACACATACTATGTGATCCACCCTTGCGAGAAGGGACCTGTGGAAAATGCCCACAAATGCCTAGGAAGTGGGCTCAAGGCTATTTGAAACGAGAAATGAGGATTGAAAAAGGTGGTCTGGCAAGGGAGGCTAGGTTACAGTGTTAGAGAAGAGCCAGAGCAGGGCCTTCTAAAATTTGGAGCAAAGGTAGAGACTTCTTGTACTCTTGTCCAGGAGGCCCTCAAATATGTAACATTTTTAAGAAAAATAAATCTCTGAAATGAAGAATGAAAAGACGAAGAGGTATGACTGCATTTGCCTAACAAAATATGAATTAAAGGGGAAAAGATCAGAAAAACCAAAGTATATTCTTGGCAAACACATAACTTTAAATTTTGATTAAGCATTTTTAATTAATTATTATTACTATTTTTTGTACAGATGAGGTCTTGCTATATTGCCCACGCTGGTCTCAAACACCTGGGCTAGAGCAATCCTCTCACCTTGGCCTCCCAAAGTATTGGGATTACAGGCGTGAGCCAACGCGGCTGGCCTGGTTATATGTTATCTTAAATAAGAATGGACATGAGATGTTAGGATTCATTGTTTAAAAAAAGAATGGCCCGGGCGCGGTGGCTCACGCCTGTAATCCTAGCACTTTGGGAGGCCGAGATGGGTGGATTGCTGGAGGTCAGGAGTTCTAAACCAGCCTGAGCAAGACCCCGTCTCTACCAAAAATAGAAAGAAATTAACTGACCAACTAAAAATATATATACAAAAAATTAGCCAGGCATTGTGGCGCATGCCTGTAGTCCCAGCTACTCGGGAGGCTGAGGCAGTAGGATCACTGAGCCCAAGAGATTGAGGTTGCTGTGAGCCAGGCTGACGCCACGGCACTCACTCTAGCCTGGGCAACAAAGTGAGACTCTGTCTCAAAAAAAAAAAAAAAAAGAATGGACATGAGAGACCCACGGTGAAAGCAGATAGAGGTTCTGGTCCAGATTTTGACTATAAAACAATGTTAGAAAGATCTTTTGTAAGAAGTAGGCCATAGGTAGATACCTCTCCTAGTTTAAAGTGTAAGTGAGGCAATTTGGAATTGAACAACAGCCATGCTTTCGCATTCATATTCTGGCTCTGAACCAGTCATGAATCTCTAATTAGGTAACTGAATGTCTTGGTGCCATAGTGTCTTCAACTCTAAAAGGAGGATAACTCATCTCACTGGATGGCTCTGAGGATTAAATGAGAATATACAAAAGAGCCTAGGTGCACAGAAAGCTTTTAATAACTATTAGCTGTTATTATTAAGTTCTTTAGGATCTATTATCAAGAGAAAGCAATAAAATTGAAAGAATATTATTCCTGGGATAAAATCTAAACAGTTTTATGTGACAGAAAATGGCTAGTAATGATTACCTAAGTATCAGGTCTAAATGAACAAGCTCCTTGAAAAGTAAAACCAGAACATTCTGTTGAAGTCCTATTAATCTTCCTAGAAAGCCAATTCTAGACCATGAATGGAGAAGATCAATGAAAATGCTTATTTGTGAACAAGAAGAGTTTTTGTTTGTTTGTTTGTTTGTTTGTTTTAAACAGACACGGTCTGCTTTTGTTGCCTAGGCTTCAGTACAGTGGCATGACCACAGCTTACTGCAACCTAGAATTCCTCTTGAGTAGCTACAGCTACAGGCACATGACATCATGCCTGGCTAATATTTAAACATTTTTTGTAAAGACAGGTCTCACTATGTTGCTTAGGCTGGTCTCAGAATCGTGGCCTCAAGCAATCCTCCCTCCTCAGCCTCCCTAAGTGCTGGGATAACAGGTATGAGCCACCACTGCAGCCTTTAAAAACAAAAACTTTCTTGCAAAAGTTTGCATGGTTAGGTGTGGTGGCAATAGGTAGAAGTTTCCTATGTTACATATTCAATAAGTGGTAACATGGTATTAAACGATAACTATTCTATGGCTAAAACTATGATCAATGGCAAACTGTTCTGAATAAAACTACAAGAATATGTCTAATTCTGGGAGATAGGCACATACAACTTCCTTCTTGGAGGAGATTGATAAAGTATTGAGGGAACTTGAAACAATGCCCTTTGAATACTCGCTGAGGCTCTGGGACTGCTAAATAAACCGGAGAAGTGGAGGGAAGTTCCTGGTAAAATTAGCTGTTGTCAAAAAACTGAAGGAAGAGGGTTTAAACTTACTCTACACAGCAGAAAGTGATAGAATTAGGAACAACGCAACTGAAAGAAGATGGACCTTTAGTTCAATTTATAGTACAAGTTATCCAAAGATGGAATGAACTGCTTCAGGAGCCACCGAGTGCTCTACATTAGTAGGATGTTTTTGAGGTTGTTCAAGAGGAGAATCATGCAATTAGCAAAGGAGCCAAAGCTTATGGTGTTTAAAGTTTCTCCAAAACCTGGGACTCTATGA
Source organism: Microcebus murinus (assembly GCF_040939455.1). NCBI lineage: Eukaryota > Metazoa > Chordata > Mammalia > Primates > Cheirogaleidae > Microcebus > Microcebus murinus. The sequence continues at coordinate 10,439,107 of NC_134111.1, forward strand.
CTATAAATTAATAAGTCAGCTGTGCAGAGTGGGAGATCAAATGATTAGGCAGATGTCCGTAGACATCTCTACAGAAAACATAGAAAGGATTTTTTTTTTTTTTTTTTGAGACTGAGTCTTGCTCTGTTGCTCAGGCTAGAGTGCCATGGCGTCATCATAGCTCACAGCAACCTCAAACACCTGGGCTCAAGTGATCCTCCTGCCTCAGCCTCCCAAGTAGCTGGGACTACAGGCAGCTGCCACAACAGCTGGCTAATGTTTTATTTCTATTTTTAGTTGGCCGGATAACTTTTTCTATTTTTAATAGATACAGGGGTCTCACTCTTGATCAGGCTGGTTTCGAACTCCTGCCCTCAAGTGATGCTCCCGCCTTGCCCTCCTAGAGTGCTGGGATTATAAGCTTGAACCACCATGCCCAGCCAACATAGACAGGATTTTTAAACAACTGTTCTAATTATAGCTTGTTATAGAGTTTTCCAAAGGTGGAACAAGGTTCAAATTTACTCATTTATTCAAAAAATATCTGAGTACTTAGTACTGTTACTAGGGCAACTGGGGGAAAAGAGAGGCCATTTTATCAATGGTAGTCAGGAGAGGAAAAGATTCTGAAGATGATATCTGAGCAGAGACCTGAATGAAGTGAGGGTGTAAGTCATATAAAAATCAAGAAGAATGTATTTGGCAGAGGGAACAGCCAAGGACAAAAATAAGATTGGAACATCTGAGGAACAGCAAGAAAGCCAGTATAGAATAGAGAAGGGTGAATAAGGCTGAATGGGAGGAAAGGCGGCCATGAAATTGGATTTTACTCCAAGTGTGAATGGAAGCCATTCTGCTTTGAGCAGGAAACTGACACGACTTATGTTTTAAGTTAGCACTCCAGCTGATGTGTCCAGTAATAAATTGTAATGAATTATGACAAATATCGAATACTACATAGAGTACTTACCATTAGGTCGAACTAGAAGCATGAGTTCCCCAGAATGTCTCTCACAGCTAGCTTTAATAAACAGGACAACCTGATCATGGGTATGTTCTGCAATGTCCCGACCATTGATCAGTACAACTTGGTCCCCTTCATTCAATCGAGGGACACAGAGGTCAGCCTGTAATGTAATGCAGATAAGATTTCAAATTTGCATGCAGCTCTCTGAAAGTAAAGCACGGAAATTTATTTTTATAGACTCTAGAACAGAAGAACTAAACTACACGTAAAAAAGGATCTATCCATTTATTCATTTATTTTAAAAAATATAGAAACATAGCTATCCCATGAAGATTCTATTTTTTCCCCTTCTTCATTCAACAGTTTCTTCCTTGATGACCTATTATGTGCCTAGACATATAGAGAAGACCGATAATTTCAAGGTGCATACACACAGCCAGCCCTTGCTTTGTACCGTCTAGATACATACAAGTTTCAGTTACTACGGGTTAGTTAAAACATTGCCACACTAGAAAAAAAAATTTTTTCCCCTGGGGCCATAGAAAAAAACTTCGAAAATAAAATGATCCTTTTTAATTTAAAGAAAATTTTGTTACTTTTTATTGTTTTGTGTGTGTGAATTACATGCAACTTAAAAAGTAGTTCATGTGGCTCAAGATAAAGAGACATGTGAGTTACGTTTGCTTCATGAGGCCCGAGGCTCAAAACTAGCGTGAGTTAATTATAAATCATGTGCCAGTTAATGTGTTAAATAACATCAGCCCCCCAACAATGTGGTTGAAATTTTAGTTACCACAATGTACTATGAATAATTGCATAAAGTACAAACTTTGTTATGTCTTCAGTAGAAAAATCATTACATAAATGATAGAACTCATCATATCAGGGACTAATCACATCAGTTCTTCCAAAGTCTATTGTTGATTTGATGATGCACATTTGTCATTCAGTTCATGCACAGACAGCAAAGCATATAGTTGTACTGCCTCTTTGTCTCTCAGTGATAATTCATATATAAAAACAAGCAATCTAAAGAAGGAATTGACCAGAAAAAGATGAAAGCACCACAAATAAATGAAAGATGATTAATGCTAGAAGTAAAACTGAGTTATAGAATAAATAGGTAACCATGGAAATGGTCAAACAGCTGCTGCTGTTTGACAGACTCTACATATGTAGATATGTAGAACTCTGGGAGATATTTCACAACACTGAAAGTTCAAAGGACAAAATGTTGGAAGTGGATCCAAACTAAGAGAGGATTACGACGGCTTGCCAAGGCAAGAAAAGATGCTTACTTTGTACTGTTACAAAAATGACAAGAAGTTAGCAAGCACTGTTCAAACTATTTATAATAAGTTTTCACAGGAAATAAAACATGTTAATGCTCAATATTTCAAATTACAGGATACTAAATCAATATTAATTTTACTATTTTTCATTTCTTTTTACCTTTATAAGAAACAGAAATTTTGATTTTTTTGATGAAAAATTTAAATGTAATGGTAACAACCATAAATGTCCCCACTGATCAAGATCACTGGATGATTTCCTTTTTGTTTTTTTGAGACAGAGTCTCACTCTGTTGCCCAGGCTAGAGTGCCATGGCGTCAGCCTAGCTCACAAGAACCTCAATCTCCTGGGCTTAAGCGATCCTACTGCCTCAGCCTCCTGAGTAGCTGGGACTACAGGCATGCGCCACCATGCCCGGCTCATTTTGTATGTATATTTTTTAGTTGTCCAGCTTATTTCTTTCTATTTTTTAGTAGAGATGGGGTCCCACTCTTGCCCAGGCTGGTTTCGAACTCCTGACCTTGAGCGATCTGCCCATCACGGCCTCCCAGAGTGCTAGGATTACAGGCATGAGCCACCACGCCCGGCCCATGATTTCTTCCTGAGTGTTCATTTTTACCATCCTGCACTATTGTGCAAAGTGAGGACCATCTGCACTTTATTGAGAAACAAAACAGTAATTAAGGTAAAAGAGATAAAAACAAATTGAAATATGGACAGTGTGTTCTAGGAACAAAGCAATGAAAATATGTGAGAATCAAGTTTGAAGGATGATAGGCCAGATAGAGAAGGAAATGATGGGGTTGAATCTTACAAAAAGGGAACTTCTTGTGGCAAAGGCATTAAGAAATGAAAGCACAGCTACTCAAATTCATTATAAATGCAAAGTTAATAAAATCCAACAAAGTATTGTCATTACTTGAAAGGGCACTGGTCTAGAAGTCAAGTTTTTCCTGTGCTGCTTAAGAAATGTGTGATCATGGACACCTAAAACAATGAAAATGGAACAGATACCTGCCCTGTTATTTCATAACATTGTTTATGAAGATAAAATAAGATAATTAAATGCAAAGCTTTAAAATCTAAAATATTCAAATTAGGGTTTTGTCCATTCTCTTGAGTTGCTTATTTTTTCTACTCTTGAGGGGAAGTAGATGACAGACATTCATATACTTCCTTTGTGTACTACTAGTGTAATGCTTTTTTTGTGCACCAATGTGGTTCAAAGTTTTTGTAAATGTCTTTGAGACACCTGAAATGTGGTGAATTGGGAGGTAATGATACTGGGGAAAATGTAGTAATGGGCCTTAGCTGAAAGAGCAATCTTCTCACATTACTTTGTTGATAGTGTAGTTGGTAGGAAAGAAGAGGTGGTCTCTGTGTTAGAGAGGACAGCTATGAGTCTCTCTTACTATACCCATTATTGCTCAAGGAACTCTCATACTTAACCTGCCTTTTTTGGGGTATGTTATTTTTTATTTGCATTTCATTCTGATTTGGAAAGTGTAGATAAACTGCATATTAAAATGAATTTTGTTGGAGCAACAGCTCTTGGCTAAAAGATTATCAGATAGGAAGAGAAACATGGCCAGATTACAGTGATGCGTGCCTGCAGTCCCAGCTACTTGTGAGGCTGAGGTGGGAGGATCACTTGAGCCCAGGAGTTTGAGGTTGCTGTGAGCTATGAGCACACTTGTGAATAGCCCACACTTCTGCCTGGGCAACATAGTCAGACCTTGTCTCTAAGAAAAAGTAGGGGGGTGAAAAAAAAAAAGGGAAGAGACACATGACTTCATTTGGGAGTTATTTTAACTACTTCAGAAGGTGTCCAATATAAAAATGACATTGAAATATGAACCCCATAAATATGTACAACTATTATGTATTCATAAAAAATTTAAACAACCTGAAACCCTGTCCATTTCCCCCAATTACCTAAAATTTGGTTTCGAATTTGAAGACTGTAGTCTCTAAATTAATAAAATAATATGAAAATGATAAATTCCTATTGTTTTTATTTGTTCTAAATTCAGCCATTATTTATGGGACATAGTTCTACGTGGCAGAAGGGGAAAATGACCAATAATCTGTATAGCTTAGGTCAGGTGCAGTGGTTCATGCCTATAATCCTAGCATTCTGGGAGGGTGAGGTGGGCAGATTGCTCAAGGTCAGGAGTTCAAAACCAGCATGAGCAAGAGCGAGATGCCGTCTCTACTAAAAACAGAAAGAAATTCATTGGCCAACTAAAAATATATAGAAAAAATTAGCCAGGCATGGTGGTGCATGCATGTAGTCCCAGCTACTTGGGAGGCTGAGGCAGTAAGATCTCTTGAGCCCAGGAGTTTGAGGTTGCTGTGAGCCAAGCTGATGCCATGGCACTCTAACCCGGGCAACAGAGTGAGACTGTGTCTCAGAAAAAAAAAAAATCTGTATAGCTTAAAAAGAAAACTTACAGTCATAGAATTCCATTTGGAAATGAACCTGTCTATAGAATGTTCCCTGAACATTCTTGACTTAGTTGAAAATATTCCAAATTCACTGCTTAGAAAAAAAAATCAATATTTCTTTTGTGTTATTCACTATTATGATTGCCATACAAATAAAGAAAGGTGTACTATTTTTTCTAATTATATGAGCAGTGCATGCTGTCATAATTCTGACAACTAAAGAAGGAATATAGAAGTAAGTGTTAAATACTAGTAATTCCATTACCCAGATGAAACACTGCTAACTTTTGGGGCATGTTTCTAGACTTTTTCTATGTACACAATTTACATTTTACTAAACTGTGTCAAACATATATGTGGAATTGTAACATTATCCCATAATACCATCTTATGGACATATTTCCATATTTATATAGAGTTAAATCATCATTTCAATAGCTGCAAAGCAACATATAATTAATTTCCCCAATTCTAATGATGTACATTTTATTTTTTCAATTTCAAACTATTATAAACCACACTACAATGAATATCTTTGTGTAACTAAGTATCCTTTGTTCCCTAGCCCAATTATTTCTTAGGGAAAATTCCTAAAATTATTGGGTCAAAAGATATATAATTGATTTTTTAAAATGTTTAGTTTAAATTTTTATTTTCAGTAAAGTTATAAATCACAGTTTAAAGAGCTACGATTTATAAAGAAACCATTTCTTTCTTGTTTTTTTTTTTTTTTTGAGAAAGAGTCTCGCTCTATTAGCCAGGCTAGTGTGCCATGGCGTCAGCCTAGCTCACAGCAACCTCAAACTCCTGGGCTCAATCACTCCTTCTGCCTCAGCCTTCCGAGTAGCTGCAACTACAGGCATGTGCCACTATGTCCGGCTGATTTTTTTCTATTTTTGGTAGAGATAGGGTCTCACTCTTACTCAGGCTGGTTTCCAACTCCTGACCTTGGGCGATCCACTCACCTCGGCTTCCCAGAATGCTAGGATTACAGGCATGAGCCACCGAGCATGGCCTAGACATTATCTATTAACTTTCTATATGACAGATGAGAATTCTGCAGTCTCTCCTTACCTGCAGTCCCCAATATATACATATTTCCCATTAAACATACATTAAATAATTTTGGGTAATCTCTACCATCTTTGTCTCCACCCTTAATATGCACAGTGGTGGCGATATCATAGGACTTGGCTTGAAGTTGCTACTAATTACATTGTTTTTATTTAGTCTTGAGTGTTTATCTGGAGAGGCTTCAGAGATAAAGCTGATTCAGTGTACAAATTAATTTCCACTGAATGAGAAGAAAGGAACAATCACATAAAAAGAAATAGAGGTGAAAAGCAGAGTCCTGATGATTTTTAAAGTTCCTTCTAGGAATGACTGCATTCCTATCCTTAGGTTTTGTGTAAAACCTCTACAGCTATCTAATATACTTATGCTTAAGGAAGCTATTTTGTGTTTATGCTTATGCCAGGGGTATTCCATGAGTACCCTGTTATTTGTAACCAACAAGGTCCTTAAAAACCAGAACCAAAACTACATATCATGATATCCTTGGATCAATCTCAATTGTGATGTTCAAACTAAATTTGGAAAGCACTCATAAAAACATAGCTGGCCTTTCTCTCAGGCTGCTGGACCATACTCTTCCTACGACAGAGAGACAGTGAAATGATGAAGGGTGTCCAGAAACCATTTAGGTAAGAAAAATGAAATTAAACAGAGTAGACAACAACATAAATGGGAATCTGAAAGCAGTATTTGCTACATATAACAACAATAAAGATAATGTACCTACAATTAATAATTTGTCCTATGATCAACAGAAAGTTCATGGTTGTTGAAGCTAAATGGTAAGTAATATAGGGGATTCAATATAATGGATAAATATAATGTTTTCTCTACTTTTGTTTAGAATGTTCATAATAAAAAGTCAAAAAAATTATCCTTATAGTATGATTTCCATTTAAAGTAAATTCCATGTTTGGATAGTGGTAAGAACAAAGAAAAAAAATAAATTGACTTAAGTAGAAAATAAGCAAATATAATGTATTTAAGCTATTCTGAATGAAAAAATAAACAAGCAAACAAAAAAGCCCCTAAAACTCGACTTGTTTACATTTTTTTGTTATTTTGATAGAATCTGTTAATACTTTAGAAGCACTGAAAGTTATAAGTAGCTTCTTTATGAAAACGAAGATTCAAAAAACAAGGATTTCCTCTTATTGACAGGGAACAAATAAAAACTAATTTCCTAGCAATTCAAGAGATTCAGCTAATGATATATGATACTTGACAAATTAAAAGAAATGATAAATTTCTTTCTTCCTTTATTTAAAGTAATAAAAAATGATAAAATAAGTACATATGCTTGGAAAACAGGATTTAGTTGAAATATTTAGATAACTCACAGGTGTTCCTGGTGCTACCCGGGACACAATCACAGGCATCTTCTGATCATAACCTCCCTTAAAAAGACAGCAAGTCAAACATTAGTCAAATATTAGCAAAATAAGAACATCTGAATTTAAAAACTGAATACAACATAAATTTCAGACTACCTTTACATTGAATCCAAACCTTCCATTTTCATCAGGTTTCATTCTGATTAGAACAAGATTATCATGTGGAATGCCACCATTTGGCTTAAAAAGACAAAAAATAAATAACTTTTAGTTGTCTTCATTTAAAATCTATCCTTCAGGTATACATGAAGCAAGTTTTTGGTATGCTTAATTACCTATAATATGTAAAGAATCATAATTCTAATCAAATTGTTAGCCCCCAAAAGTAAATTTCTTTGACTAATAACTTGCAGTTAGTTAAACTGGTATATTCTTTCACGTATTCTTGCCACCACATGCTAGACCATAAATGCCAGGAGGAACAGGGGCCATGCCTGTCTTTATTGACTGCTATATTCCTACAACCTGGCCAGATTCTCTTATAAACATATATATATATATATATATATATATATAAAAGTACATATTAAGTACTCATAAATGTTACAGGGATTCAAATGATACTTCCTCTGCTTGATACATGTGCTTTTTAAAAACAAGAGATACAATCCACTTCACCCATTTAAAGTATATAATTCAATAATTTTTACTATAGTTACAGAGTTGTACAGATATCATCACTATCTCATTGTAAAGTATTTTCATCAACCCCCAAAGAAATCTTATAGCCATTAGCAGTCACTCCCCATTCCCCCAACTCCCATTCTTTAAAGCCTAGTCAATAACTAATACTTTCTATAGATTGTGGATATTTGATGTATATGGAATCATATAACATATGGCTATTTGTTAGTGGCTTCTTTCACTTAGTATGTTCTATGCTTGCTCTTTGAAGAAAAGAATCTAGCTAATTCTTATTTATGTTTCAAGATACAGGTCAGAGATGATCTCTTCTGGGAATCTTCCCTCAACCCCACAGCTGAATTGGTTCCTATTATATATACTCCCTGCATTTCCTATAATCACTTCTAATTATAGAATTCATACTGAGTTACATCATGGCACAATTTGTAACCAAAGAATATGCTGAAAAAGAGAAAGTACTATAATATAATTTACAACTAAAAAATACCACAGTACAAAAGATATTTCATTTACAATTTAAAAAATTCAAAGGAAAGTGAGAAATTTGAGGAAGCTACTTACAGTAGGTTTTTCAGGGGAAGATGGAACATCAAATGTTTCATTAATATGATTTTCTAGATCTTGCTGAGAATGTGAATAATGAATTTGGTTCCAACTGTTTTTCTTAAATTGTTTGGGTGGCAGAGCTGGAGGCTGTCCATCTCCAGGAGACTCCTGTGATCTAGGAAAAGAAAAGGAAAAAAATAAATATTTCGGAAGTTGTCTCATAGAATTTATTTTTTAAGTTAGGGTCAAGTGACCCAGATATTTATAATGGTAGGAGACAGGCTTTAAATATCGTATCTATTTGTAAGTGCCACTTTTTAAATGAAAATTTTCCTATCTTTAAAGTAGTAAATCTAATTTCCTATTTTATCAAATATGTAAACAATTATACAATAAAATACACTTTAAAGGTATCCCTAAGATATTTATTAATCTTCTATAACAATGTACACACCTTTCTAAAAAAATTTTTTAGGGTTTTCAGGGGAGTCATGGGTAGCCAGAGAATAATGCAGGTAAAGAGAATTCAGAACTGAGAATTGGGCCGTATAAACACCTCATCCAGTCTAATTAACTTAAGAGATTAGCCTAATCTATTTAGAAATAAATCATAATTCATCAGAGTAATGAACTCAATGTGACAAGGATTAGAAATCTGGGTAAGAATGCCGAGATCATCACGAAAAAGACAAAACTGGATGAGATACTGTCAGAGTTTATGATTTAAGGTCAGAAAGCAAAAATCAATTAACATTAGAGAGCATAAGCCTCAGTTTGTGGCTGCTAGAATTGTTAAAAAGAACTAGGTATTACAGGGGAAACTTTGAGGTAGAAATTCTAGCTTTTAAGAGCAAGCATGAAAAACAAACAAACAAAAGAACAAGCATAGGAGGCCAAGGTGGGAGGATCACTTGAGGCCAGGAGTTCAAGGTCAGCCTAAGCAACATAGTGAGACTCTTCCTTTACAAAAAAATTGGCTGGGTATGGTGGCACACGACTACAGTCCCACCTACTCAGGAGGCTGAGGCAGAAGGATTGCTTGAGCCCAGAAGTTGGAGGCTGCAGTGAGCTATAATGATACCACAGCACTCTAGCCTGGGCAACAGATCAAGATCATGTCTGAAAACAAACAAACAAAAAACCCACAAAAAACAAAATGCTGAACCCCTAAAAAACAGCTTATGATTCATTAGGCTTCTTTTCTTCCTTGGCCATGGGACTAGCCATGACTCAAACAGGGACTGCTGTCATTCTGGGTTCCAGAATAAAGATAATGTGGAGCAGAGCCATAGCTGACTCATGATGTACATATGATGTAAGAAAGAAGTAATCTTTGTTATTGTAAGTCACTTTAAGTTAGGCTTATTTGCTATCATGGCATAATGTAGTCCAAAACAACTGATACAGATTACTTCCACAGGGACCTCTAGATATGTATGTTCTCCTTAGTAGAGAAGTTGGGTGTGAACTTACTAGAGGCTGGCTGCTAGATACCTGGTAGATATGGGTATTGAAGCTGAAAATATGATTAGTGCCAAGGAAGTCAGTTTGGATTAATAATGCATGGTGTGATTGTATGGTCCTCCAGGGAAGTTTCTTCTAAGAAAGAACAGAATCTTTTTGAAATTTTATAATCTAGTATAAAATATAATCACCTAACTAAGCAAGTAAACAATAATGTCCACTCAACCTGGATGTCTGCGTAACAGGGCACAAATGCTCTAAATTCTGCTAAGTCTGTAAGGATTGCATCAGAACACACACCCTTCCTTTTGAACGAAAACTTCACTGAGATCTGCTTTAAATGGCCAGGAATTCCAGGTCCCAAGCACAGTAAGTAGTTTTTATGGTACTTTCAACTGCCAAGAACCCAAATCCCTAAGGGTAAATATATTCAAGTCAATTACCATGTCCTACGACATGAGATTAGAGGAGATAGAGATGGACATCCCTTGGCAGAACCTCATAGATGTGACATTTCTAAAAAGCAGTTGATAAAGAATTTCCAAAACTTTACAAAAATCAGAAGTTACCTGATTCCACATATATAACAAACTATAGAAACGATCCCTGAAAGTAGAGTCTTTGACTCCACATGTATTAATCAACAGGTCTCACCCTTTACTTAGGCATAGTGTAACCATTTCAGCAAGGAGATTAGAAACTTTTTTCTGGTTTTGCATAGTTGTCATATCTAGGAAGCATTTAGCCTCAAAACTAAAGGCTTGTGGGAAAGAATATAAGGTTGAAATCAGATGGAAATGGAGTTAGAACAACTTTCTTATTCTTCGTCCAGCCATCAGTCTAACTATAGTGCCAAAATATACAGCAGGATAACTCAAGCCTGATCTTTAGTGAAATATCTAAGTGAGCCAAACCTGGTGGGTATGGGTGTAACAGTGGGAATCCTCAGTTACATGAGAAGGGCAACAGTGACATTATGGAATATTTTGCTAAAACTGCTAAATCTCTATTTCTGGGGTCAGTTCTTAGGCACATATAGTCAAAAAACCCTTCAGAGATAAATTTCATTGTGCACATCTCATTAGAAATCACTATCTTAAAACAGTGGTTATAAATTCATGGCTTATGGGCCAATTGTGGCTAACATACATTTGGCTCATTTGTTGTTTTTATAAGTGAGTTAATTGACTACATTTTAAAATTACACACAAATCTGGATTTTCAAAATGAAAAATCTGGAAGCTCTGGAAAGAATGGACCTACAATACTAGTTGCCAAACACTGGACAAAGCCAAGTGGCAGCTGTTGCCTTTAGATGAGGGCATGGGCACTCTAATCCACATGCCCATGTTCACTGCTAGATTCCAGTGGGTATGTGGGCATGACCTTTCTTAAATATTCAAAATAAGCAGGAAGACACAGATAAGAAGAGAGTACAAGTATATGAGCTTGGGTTGGGATTTAAGTCAAATTCTAAAGAAAAGATTAAGGAGAATGGAGTCTAGACATAGATGGACCAAGGAAAGGACAGTAAACTTTGGATTTCATAACAGGGCTACCTGCATTCTCATTGTCTTATGTAACTTTCTTATTAAAGTAACTTCTCAGAGAGGGGCAGGCAAAGCTCTTCAGATGCCTGCAGAAAGTGAGGTTGGTCTGGGGAGCTATTTCAATTTAATTATATGCTCTTCCAGTAATCCCAGCAACTGATTCCTCCTTCTACGCTTCCAATGTAAATAGCCAAACTCTATTTATATACACATACAATAAAGTCTGTAAAAATAATCAAGAATGTCAACATAGACACCTGAAATTCATATACTGGTCAAAGGTTATTAATTACATTTTTAAGACATACTCCAAGAGTATTAACTCAATTTATCTTTTGTTTTTTTCGAGACAGAGTCTTACTCTGTTGCCCAGGCTAGAGTGCGGTAGCGTCAGCCTAGCTCACAGCAACCTCAAACTCCTGGGCTCAAGCAATCCTTTTGCCTCAGCCTCTCGAGTAGCTGGGACTACAGGCATGTGCCACCATGCCCTGCTAATTTTTTCTTTTTTCTTTTTTTTTTTTTGAGACAGAGTCTCACTTTTTTGCCCAGGCTAGAGTGAGTGCCGTGGCGTCAGCCTGGCTCACAGCAACCTCAATCTCCGGGGCTCAGCGATCCTACTGCCTCAGCCTCCCAAGTAGCTGGGACTACAGGCATGCGCCACCATGCCCGGCTAATTTTTTGTATATATATTTTTAGTTGGTCAATTAATTTATTTCTATTTTTTGGTAGAGATGGGGTCTCGCTCAGGCTGGTTTCGAACTCCTGACCTTGAGCAATCCGCCCGCCTCGGCCTCCCAAAGTGCTAGGATTACAGGCGTGAGCCACCACGCCCGGCCCCTGCTAATTTTTTCTATATATTTTTAGTTGTCCAGCTAATTTCTTTCTATTTTTAGTAGCGACGGGGTCTCACTCTTGCTCAGGCTGGTTTAGAACTCCTGACCTCAAGTGATCCTCCCACCTCGGCCTCTCAGAGTGCTAGGATTACAGGTGTGAGCCATTGCACCCAGCCAACTCAATTTATCTTAATGAATAATAACTTCTCTCATATCTAATGTAGAGAGCTATTATATGCAATCAATCTATTACTTAAACAGTTATCTACAAAGATGACTTTCATAGGCGAACCATGCATTATAATCAGAAATTATAATACATTTTATTTTATTTTTTTTTTTTGAGACAGAGTCTCACTTTGTTGCCCAGGCTAGAGTGAGTGCCGTGGCGTCAGCCTGGCTCACAACAACCTCAGTCTCCGGGGCTCAGCGATCCTACTGCCTCAGCCTCCCAAGTAGCTGGGACTACAGGCATGCACCACCATGCCCGGCTAATTTTTTGTATATATATTTTTTAGTTGGTCAATTAATTTATTTCTATTTTTGGTAGAGACAGGGTCTCGCTCAGGTTGGTTTCGAACTCCTGACCTTGAGCAATCCGCCCGCCTCGGCCTCCCAAAGTGCTAGGATTACAGGCGTGAGCCACCACGCCCAGCCTATAATACATTTTAAATAATGTCACAAAATAGACCAGTTCTTAAAAATGATACTATTTCTAGGCACATACACACACAAAACTGCCAAATATAACCAAATGAGGAGACACCATATACTTGGGAGAATAACCAGGCAGCATAGTGAAACATAACTCTATTAGGAATAGTAGCCCAGGTGATAATAGCTGGCACCCTGAAGGGAGAAACCTATACTTTAAAGAGAAGGCCAGCACGTACTAACAGGTGGCTTAGACAGAACTAGGGAAAAAGAAATCAAAGAAAGAAGTAACAGCACTAACGGTCCAATAAACAACCTGAGAATCTGGGCTGCAGCTAGAGTCTTACAAGTGGAGGCGATCATCTGGCTTTAAAGATGGGAGGTGGAAAAGATCAGTCATAGAGAAAGTTGGAAAGAAAGGTAATCCTGAAGGGATCATTGTTGTTAATTATTAAAAAGAAAAACGAGGCGGGGCGTGGTTGCTCACGCCTGTAATCCTAGCACTCTGGGAGGCCCAGGTGGGTGGATCGTTTAAACTCAGGAGTTCAAGACCAGCCTGAGCAAGAGTGAGACCCCATCTCTACTAAAATAGAAAAAGTTAGCCGGCCAACTAAAAATAGAAACAAAAAATTAGCTGGGCATCACCATGCCTGTAGTCCCAGCTACTCTGGAGGCTGAGGCAGGTTCGCTTGAGCCCAGGAGTTTGAGGTTGCTGTGAGCTAGGCTGACACCATGGCACACTAGCCCGGGCAATAGAGTGAGACTCTGTCTCAAAAAAAAGAAAAATGAACAAGATAAACCTTGAAAATCATGAATTAAAAAAAAATGCTAAAGGTCTGACTGTGCATACAAACCTGTCACAGAAGCAAAAAATTTATTCTAACTTAAGACTAGAAAATAAATAAAAACAATATTCTTATTAGACACTAATACAAACTTGCTAGGAATGATGGCTCTTTTAAAACTTGTATTTTCGAAGATACATAACAGAAGATTATGTCTCATTTAACTGTAATCACTAGTGTCATTCTATTTTTCACTGGGAATTCAGTCTCTGTCCTTAGCACCCAAATATAAGTAATCAAGACTTCAGTCATAGATGGCAGATAAGTATACTGTAGTTATAGCAGTTTGGGGACCTGCAATTAGTCTTGCTGTCACAAAATACAGCATCTAATATGAGTCCCCATGGCTTGATATCTTCAATTCATACTGTCTTTGGTTTTTTTTATTTCTTTGTCCTAGAGCAGTCTAGTATTTGTAGGGTTCATAATATATTGCGCTAGACTTGGTCAAGACTAGAATGGGAATTAGGTAAAACTGAGTTTGTAGATGGAAGTCATCACTTCCAGTAGCTGAGGGGGGCAGAGAAAAGGCAAAGCTGTGAGGACTAAGCAAAAGGAGTTGTCATGGTATGGACAAAGCTGCAGGGGACTCATTAGATAGGACTAGCATGGGATAGTCTGTGAAAAGAATGGCTCAGGGAAATGGACTTAACACTTGAGGATTCTGAAGTCTGTGTAGAGTGTCTTGTGATTTGGGACTTAAGGATAAAGTTGAGAATGTGGAGAATTCCTTACTGTGTTCATCCACATACCCGTACTTCAAAAATATGCAGGCACATAAATTGTTAATAATATATTAAAAGGTGTCAGAATATATCCCAAAAGCTTAATTGAAAAAAGCTACATATAATCATATGTTCACAGCAACCCTATAAGGTAGATATTAACACCTTATTTTTATTTTATTTTTTTTTTTTTAATTTTTATTTAATAGTAGAGACGGGGTCTCGCTCTTGCTCAGGCTGGTTTTGAACTCCTGACCTTGAGCAATCCGCCCGCCTCGGCCTCCCAGAGAGCTAGGATTACAGGCGTGAGCCACCGCGCCTGGCCTTAACACCTTATTTTTAAAAGGTGAGAAAACTAAAGCTTAAAGAGATAACTCATCAAAGGTCACCTAATTAGAAGTGATGGAATCAAGTTTTAAACCTAGTTTGAATCCAGAACTTGTACTCTTACCATTCATTATGTTATACAGTTGCACCTCAAAGAAAATAACTACAAAAAGCAAGAGAAAAGTTATTCTAAATCAGAGGTTTCTAAACTTCTTGTAGCAGTGGAATCTTTTCTTCAAATGAAATACTACTCAGAAGCCAACTTATGAAATAGATAAAAGCTAAGCACCCCTTCTACCTGCCAGTATCCGAGGCCTCAACAGAACACGTAGGAGTTAATCAGAGCGTATCCTGAACATGGCTACTTTAAATCACTTCATTTTGGTTATAAATGGTAATACTGCTATATTTGAAAATCTAATAGAAATTACTTATATTTTAATGAACAGAAAGGAAGACTAGTGGAGATCAAATACAATCATATTTACTTTAATTGATAACATTTCTAATTTAATGGTACTACTTATGTTAACTTTTTCTAAGAAAGTTTTTCTAAGAAATTTCTAGAAACTAGAAATTTCTAATTTCTTTAACTAATTCTAAAAGTGTCCCAAATACACAACTTTTTTTTTTTTGAGACAGGGTCTTTCTTGCTCAGGATACAGTGCAGTGGCATGATCATAGCTCACTTAATCTCAAACTCCTGCCAAATGCCCAATTTTTACACTGGGGATTTTCATCATAAATAACTTGCTTATCTTAAACTTTGACCTTTTTTTTTTTTTTTAGATGGTCTTGTTTTGTCACCTCAGCTAGAGTTTAGTGGTATCACCATAGCTCACTGCAACTTCAAACTCTTGGGCTCAAGTGGTCCTCCCACCTCAGACTCCCAAATAGCTGGGACTATAGGTACATATCACCATGTCTGGCCAATTTTTCTATTTTCTGTAGAGATGGAGTTTCCCTATATTGCTCAGGCTGGTCTACAACTCTTAGGCTCAAGCAATTTTCCCATCTTGGTTGGCCTTCTAAGGTGGTAAGATTATGGGTATGAGGCACTGTGCCCAACCTGATCTTTTTAATTAAAAAATTTTTATTTTAAAGAGACATGGTCACCCCATGCTGGGGTGCAGTGGCTACTGCAGTGGGGAAGGGGGGAGACGGTGATCATAGCACACTATAGGCTTGAACTCCTGGCCTCAAGCTATCCTACTGCCTTAGCCTACTGAGTAGAGAGGAACTGTGCTTGGCAACTTTGACATTTTGGAAAATGTTAAGTGGAGAGCAAATAATGAAAACGTCAAGTGCATTATGTTCATAATAGAGCAATATGTACATAGTAGCAAAAATTTGTAAGACCTGTCAATCAAGATGTGGGCAAAAACGTTCCCAATGTATTTCAGTCTAGTCCACTTTAAATTTTCTCACGAATGCAGTGAAAGCAGCATATTTTGCAGGCAAAGCAGCTCTCTGTTGCTGCCACTAGGAATTTGTATACTAATAAAAAAAATTTTAACTACCCAATTCACATACTGTGATTATTATTTTTATAGATACCAGAGCTTCCTTGTTACACATTAGGAGTATATTAGTATTTTTGTTATGGATTTATTAAAACAAACATCTGTTAGTATTTTAAAATTATTCTAGAGCTACTATTTATCTCATAAAATTACAAACAAAACCAGTCTAATTTCTATGAAACATTTAAAGAAAAGCAAATGGTAGACTATGATCTTATTTTTATCCCTGCCTATAAATAGTAACTTTATTCTAAACAGTACAAGTAATCTCCTGTACGTACTTAAGAAATAGAGAACTTTGTGAGATGATTTTAACTGTCCATTAAAAAAATGTGAAAAATCTTAAAAAAAAAAAAAAAGATCAATTCAGTATCTATTGAAATGCATTTGGCCAATGGAAAAACTAAAATATATGGATTAAAAATTGCAAAGAATTTTCTCTAAATTGCACTCCCCCCCCCCCCAAAAATCAACAAAATTCTTGTTTGGTATACAAAGTTTTCCCTGCTGGTTCTAGCAGGGAAGGCCTTAAGAGTTTTTGTTCTGTAGATTTGGACATATGTTCTAAGTGTAGCTTTCTCACCTATAAGATGGGTATTATATATCTTTCCTAATTCATTGAGTTCTCCCAAATAGAACACTGAGATTATATAAAAGTGACTGTAACCAGCTAATGCAAATTATTATCATTAGTTTACCACTAAGCTTATCTGTTTAACCCTTTGCACTCACTTGCTTTTTTCTCATTATCCACTCGACATTATCCATACTTGACATCTGAGTGCAAAGGGTTAAAACTCTCTCATTATTCTTTAGGTTAAAACTAGCTGAATTTCAAATGCAGTGTTACAGATTGAAAATTGAATACAAACACATAAGCTTTATGAAATATATGCCTAAAGTGAAGACTCCAAACATTTTACATTCTTCAGACATAGAGAAGCAAAAACTCTTCACAGTTCTACTCTATACTGAACTTGCTTTCCCACTTTAGGTCAGGAAAGCAGAACATAGGTATTTTTAGGTAGCAAATGATTTTGGGGGTTTGTGATTCTATAAAATAATTTACATATGGAAAGATTCAAGTGCGTGACTTGTGTCTTTCTTTGAAAAATGTCCTTTAAAAAACAGATTAAGATAATTTGGTTAGGCTTCAAGAGTTATATTGTTTTGCTTAGTAATAATTAGGCTTGTGAGATTCTACATATGGTTCATTTTTATGTCATGAGAGTATATAATTTTTATTTATTTTTATTTTTTTAGAGACAGGGTCTCACTCTGTCACCTAGGCCAGAGTATAGTGGCACCGTCATAGCTCACTGTAGCCTTGCACTCCTGGGCTCAAGCAATCCTCCTGCCTAAGCCTCCTGAGTAGCTAGAACTATAAGAGTATGCCACCACGCTTGGCTAATTTTTAAATTTTTTTTGTAGAGATGGGGGTCTCCCTATGTCTGGTCTTGAACTCCTGGCCTCAAGTAATCCTCCTGCCTCAGCCTTCCAAAGTGCTGGGATTAAAGGCATGAACCTAACCCTAACCAACCGCTGCTGATTTTTAAATCAAATCAATTAACATTTCAATCATGTCCTGAATTACTATACTTTTTAAAGTTTCAGAATTAGAAAATACAAGATTAAAAACCAACCAAAAGGTTTACAATTATAATTTTTAAAGTTATAAAATATTAAATTTCCACACAGAGGTGAGGAACCTGCAGTCTTAAGGCCACTTGTAACCTTCCAGGTTCTTAAGTGTAGCCTTTTGACTGAATCCAAATTTTACAGAACAAATCCTTTTATTAAAAGGGATTCAGCAGAGAAAGATGAAGCTTTTCTTGCCTACCATGGTGCTTAAGAAAGAACAATCTTGAAATCAGAAGGCTGCAGGTTCCCCACCCCTGGCTCCCTTAGCCAACCAAGGAAGTTTTTGCTACCCAGGGACAACCATGACCCTTCCATTTCTCCTCTACCCATCACTCTTGCATCCATCCTTTTTTTAACCCTGATCACATTCATTTTATCTTATATACCCCTCTTCTCCTCCTCAACACTTAATGGGTCTTTTTACCTATCTATATATCTTTTAAGTATTTTACTTTTTTCCCCCAATTCTCTTCACCATGTTTTACTTGCAGATGAGCTATCTGTATTATATAAGCCAATAAATTAAGATATTGCATATTAATGTGAGAATATACAAATTAGGCATTAAGCTGATGGGGTATAAATACTCAATTAAGAAGCTGAATTTATGTTATCAATTAGTAGGCTATTATGAGGTAGGCATGGAGTTCAGAAATGATGTTTACAGGCTCTTTGTGACCTATTGTTCTTTAATTTTTTTTTTTTTTAAGAGATGAGGCTCAAGCAGTCCTTCTGCTTTAGCTTCCGAAGTAGCTGGGATTATGGGGGCCTGGCTTGTTATTTTATTTTCCCAACACTGTCTATTCATCCTCACAGTTCCCTTACTTTAAAAATATTAAGAAAGCTCTACCGTTTACTACCCTACTCTCTGACCACAGTGCTACATTATCTGTAGAAATATGAGTGTATGCACCAAAAACTGAAGAACAGTTTGAGTCAACAAAATAACAATACAGTGACTAGGTGGGAGGAGGAGAGGTAACCAGAACTTTCCAGAACACATAAATATATTTACAAATATATAAATTTTCAAAAATGGCATAATTAAATTTTGTATCCAATACCCTAACTTCCCAGATTATTTCACATATAGCAATTTGGAGCATTTAAAAATACAGTTAGGAAGCAAAATGAAAAGAGGTCTTACGGTGATGATTCCAGAACGATGCTATTAGCTTGTGTTGATGATGGAGATCTCTGATTCACAAATACTTCTCTAGGGGAAGTATGAACCACATGATCTACCAAATGACCAACCGAAGATGGCCGTAGCCGTGTTCCCTCTTGCGTGAATGCAGAATTTCGGCTAAATAAAGAGGAAGAAAAACTGAATGAACTTATGCTTTAATTCATTTTTTCCAAGTTTCTTACTTATATGGTCCCATCAGAAAGTGGGTGTGTGTTTTTAAGTCAACCCTGTTGACTAAGCAGAGTCTCTGACAAAGACAGTGTGATATTAACAGAAAGAACACAGAATGGGAAGTCAGCTATCTAACCTGCAGACAACAATCTGTCACAAGGATTTTATCTATTCAATTACCTATCTCTAAATTACCTATTTATCTATTCAATTACCTATCTCTAAATTATCTAATTACCTATCTCTAAATACCCATGTTTCTAGGTTTTCTTAGCATTTATAAAATGAAGAGATTAAAACACATGATTTAGTTTTATCTTTTAGTCTGAATTCTTTAATTCTTATAAATATTTTTATTTATGGGATTTTAATTCGTAAGAGTAGACACTAAATAGCATTATTTCCATCCTCATAAATGACAGTCATCCTCATAAATGACAGTCACATACATTATTATTGTCATTATAATTATTAATTACAATAGCTAATATTTGAGCATTTATGTGCCAGGCATTGTTCTAAGCATTTCATTTAATCCTTATAACAATACTTAAAGAAAGATCATGTTATTATATAGTCTTATAGATGAGGAAAAAGAGACAGAGATTAATTAACTTGCCCAAAGTTCAAATGTACAGTGACTCCAGGTGCCATCCTCTTAACCACAACCCTGTACTGACTCTTTAGAATTAAAACAAATCTTTTTTAGATGATACCTACAATGGTTTCATTAACCAGAAAACTTAATCAGAGCTACTGCTATTAATTACTTGAATCATCTGGTTTAAATTTCTTGTATCTTCTATAACCTGCTATAATTGTTTAATGATGTTGGTATGGATAAATGGCTAGCTGGAAAAAGGAGCAAAAAAGGTCTGAATTTTCTTCACACAAGCTGATGAGCCTTTGAATTTATGTACTCTTTTGTAAGGAAAAATGATTTAGTAATCTGCAATTAGCAAGATAGAAATTATTCAGTTCACTTTTTCTAGCAGTAATTTAACATCTAAATATAGTGTTCTGCCAACCAAACTGCTTATGTAAATATTTTAGTTCCAATATGATAGAAATTTATTCTTCAGCTGACAACATCCATCAATGCCATAGCTTTTAGAATTTAGTCCATTTTTATTAAACATTAACATGCATAAAATATTTCTAAAGGAAAGCCTCTATTCCATACCAAAATTCAAGTACTTTATATATGAACCTTTTGGGTTACCAAAATATATTAATATGTTGACACACAATTGTTTACCATTCTCTTAATTATATACATACTCAGTATCATATACAACATATTTGTTATTATAAAATTAAGATAATCAACATCTCTGGCTGGTATAAGTTTATTATCTTGTTATTATTTACACGAAAACATACACCTTTTTTGAGAAATGCTAGACTGAAGTACATAACAGTATAAGTGTTTCATAGCACAGCAATAGCTAAGCTTATGGTAACTGGTGTTGGAAATTGCCTTTTCTAGGCCACAGAAAGTGCTAGAGCTGTGGTTAAGGTGGGAGTTTATATAAGAGAATCACAATCACTTGGAAAGCATTTTCAAACAATATATGCTCCCCTAGAAATTCTGTTGGGAATCCACAGAGAAAACGATTATTCAACAGCACCCATATATAAGATTTTAAGTCTACTAATAGATCTTCATTTATTGGCTAGGGACCCTAACTGTGAAAGTCAACTGTTGAGGAAAGTGAAGGTCCTCATTCAATGCCCTACTCCCTAATTCCCCAAAGCCTTCCATGCCACTTCTGTAATGAGCAGCAAGTGAAGAAAAAATAATGCTCTGTAGCAACAAAAATCATATTTGACCAAAAGGCTTAAATCTTTACATATTTTGATCTTCAGACAATGGATATATACAGCCAATAAAAATTAGCAAAATTCACACCTAATGTTGGGCTGTACTTACTGATTAGGAGTTCCAGGTGGAGACCGTGATGGAAGGCTTTGTGTTTCCAACCTGTCATCAGATACTGAATTTCTGCTGACTACTTCCCAATCCATTAATTTCCGTGCCAAGGGCTTACTTGGGGATCTGCAGAAATAGTTTAATTAATATGTAAAAAGTTTTATTTTTATACTCTGAACTACGAATCAAATCTAAAGTTTATTTTAATAGATCATATTCTATGAGTCAATATAAAAAGTTTACTTGTAAGAATTAATGTATTTAGAAGCTCTTTTACCAAATAATTTCCTAAGAAAGTACATTTGCTTTATATGAAGAAGGAAGAAAAGATAGGCTAGGAAGAGTAGAATGGATAATAGGAAAGAAGAGAGAAAGAAAAAAAAAGGAAAAGAAAAAGGAAAACAACAAGGAGTAGTTTGCAAATGTTTCTCAGATGTTAACAATATTATAGATATTACCTATTTCTATTCCAGAGTAGCTGGAACTCTAGCTTATCTTGGGATGTATTAAATAATACCTAGTACATTATCTCCTGAAGACCTTTAAATCTAAGTTCTGATCCTTTGCCTCAATGAGGACAGAACAAAAATATAATTAGGCATGTTACATTTTATGTGTAATTTTTTAAATGTATAGTGGACCAGTAGTGTTTTTCTTTTATCCTTTTCTTTTTACAAAAGCATTTTGGAAGGTTAATTACTCTGTCTTGTGGTGAGAAGTAGGAGGATATGTTTTATTACCTAACTATAGTCGGTTATCTAACTATTGTCAGTTATCACAGTGATAAAGACAAGAACTAAGTGATCTTTTAAGAAAAAGATCTTGATATTGATTTATTTAGATCAAAAGACATTGACTTATGCAGAGACCATAAGACCTTAGAATTTTAGGAATGTTAACATCCTTTTCCCCCTTTCCTTAAGTAGTTTTATTATTTTTTTTATTTTTAATTATTATGGATATTTAATAGTTGTGTGTATATATATATATATATATATTTTTGAGTCAGAGTCTCACTCTGTTGCCTGGGATAGAGTACCATGACGTCAGCCTAGCTCACAGCAACCTCAAACTCCTGGGCTCAAGTTGTCCTACGGCCTCAGCCTCCCAAGTAGCTGGAACCACAGGCACATGCCACCATGCCGGGGGCTAATTATATATACATACATATACATATGTATATGTATGTATATATATTTAGCTGGCCAATTAATTTCTATTTTCAGTAGAAACAGGGTCTTGCTCTTGCTCAGGCTGGTTTCGAACTCCTGACCTTGAGTAATGCGCCCTCCTCAGCCTCCCAGAGTGCTAGGATTACAAGTGTGAGCCACCATGCCCGGTCAATAGTTGTATGTCTTTATAGGACACATGTGATGTTCTGATACAGGCATACAATGTGAATCAATCAAATCAGGGTAAATGGAGTATTCATCACCTCAGGCATTTAACATTAACAACTAATATCTTTTTACATGCAAATTCAGATACTGGCTGAAATTAATTGAAAATACATGTCATCAATTTAAATGTCTAGCTTTTTGAAACATAGAGCCAATATGGAGGCTAATGAATGAATTAAGCTTGTAAATAGTTTTATATTTCAGTAATAAATTCACTGAAGCACACAAAAATTATGTTATTTTCCATTATAGCATAATTAAAAAAAATCAGATTCTGTTATCCTACTACATAAACTAGATCATAAAAATTTAAGAAGAAGCCTCTATTTGTGTAAAATAAAAAATCAAGACTATTTTTGGTTATAGTTCATAGGATTCATAGGTCTTCATTATGTGAATTTGGATTTACTTTCAGATTTTCCAATAATAATAATAACGAATTACATGTAGTACTGTATTTATTTACTTTTTTAGCTTATTGGGATTTTTTCCCTTAAAATTAGCCATTATTTTTTCTTCTCACTACGTACTACTATGCATGCACTATTGTTGGATAAAAAGAACAATTATCAAGCAAGGCATAAAGCAAATGTAATACTGTCATCCAATTACCTTCAAACTTAATGAGATCATTATGTACCAAAATTCTAATGTCATTAAGTTTGCAGTTGCACTATCAGCTTACAATTTCCTGTCCAATATGTTGAACATGTAAAAAGAAAGAGTTCAGACTTGACCAAAAAGTATGGTAACATCGACCAAGGAGTACTTGAAAAACTGTTATATATGTAGTAGGAAGCGTAGGAATAATGAATAGGAACCCTGAATCCTAGTTCTGGCTTCCCATTAGACAAATCTCTATACCTAAATATATAAATTTACTAGTACAATATAATCCTTAGGGCTCTCCCTAGGTCCTGAATTTTATAATTTATGAGTATCTAAATTTTCAGTGCACTGTTTTACCTATTAATTTTACTAAACCATGAAAAATTGTAAGTTACTTATGAATCCAAAATATATAAGTGTCCTATCATTTTAGGAATTGATAGCCAAAACCTTTTTAGTTTGGCCTAATAACATCTCCTTAATTTAAAAACCAATAGGTATTTTCTAAAAGAAATTTCAATCCCTTAATGTTGCAGTGTAAATTTTCATGTCAGTCACAACAAAATGAAAATAAAGTATACTATATCTCATGATTTAAAATAAAGGTTATTCACACTCTTTCATTGGTTACCCTGATCCAAAAAATAAATAAAATAAAATAAAGGTTATTAACATATACCATTATAGATCTTCTGTTAATGGTAATTCTTAATGATAATAAACTAATCTTTCTTCATATATTATACTACTAAATGTAAGCTGTATGATAGTTCACTACCAATAGTCAGGAGATCAACTACTTTCACTTTCTAAAAAAGGGAAAAGCCATTTGAAGGAAGAAAATTCCCAGCACACTTACCTGATCTAAAGCATCATCAGAACACTTTACTGCCGTTAATGGATTAAACATGGTTGAAAACGCTTTGAATTTAAAACTAAATTTCAGGTATTTTATTTCATTAACAGTTTTAACCTCAGAGACCCACCCACTTAAGTTTGCTGTCTATGTTTCCTGTTGAGTGTGGAAATTTCAGAGAAAAAAATACCACACTGCATCACTGTGTTTGCAATGTGGTAAATTTATTTTCTGACCATGGCACCTTATTTTTCTGTTGTATGAGAACATTGTTTTTCTCTCTTAGATATTATTATATGACAACTGAAAAAGTGTGAAACCAATTTAGAGTTGATACATCAGAAAAAGAAAAAAATAACTTATTGAATTATTGCTAAAACCCATCTTATATGAGAAGTTTAAGAAAAAATCTTTTCTATCTAATTTAATACTGCCAAATAAAATTCTAAGAAAGATAGTAACTCCAGAATTCTCTAGTACTTCAACAAAATAATCTAATAATGGCTAAAATCATTAGAGAATTTTGGTAGGCATGTATCAGGTCATTACAGTAAGATTCTGATATATTAGATAAACTATCCCAAAAAAGCTTAGTCTTTTGGAGAAAGAGAGATCAATAAAACAGTCTAGTACTATTAAAACACTTATAAAGAAGTCATTTGTATGTGATTTTAACCTTAATATAAAAACACCCCTATGATTATGGTACTCATAATAGGACATCATATTACATACAACTAGTAATTAAATCACATGTTCTACATTTTTTATGGCTATCAAGCAAGGAAAAAAATTAAGCTTATTGTTAGGAAAGGAATAAAAAAAGGTATAAGTATATTGTTATGGTACTGTTATTAATACTAAGGCTCAGAAAAATATTTTGATTTTATCAAGTATGAAAATGAGTGTTAGAAATAAGAGCACTAAGCACCAGAACAAATACATTAAAACAATGACATTTATAGGAAGTAAATTATTTCTTTCTCAAGAGCAATTGCAAAGAAAATAATTTAATACTAACATTTTGCTATAGACTCTATCTTTATACAGGTCTTTAGTATATTTTAACTGGAAAAAAAAATGGAGATTGTAAAAGAGAGGATTTTGAATAATTTCATAGCCATACATATAAGGGTAGACATCTCTGTGTTCTTGCCTTTTTTCCTTACCTAAATAACCAAGCCACTAATATGGCACCAAGATTTATATTTAATAGAGAAAAAAAACCCAATAATATTTCCTTCACAAATCTAAAAACAAGAATAAATTGATTTCAAACATTTTTGAACAAATGCCGAAATGAATCACATCATCCGAATTTAAGCAAACTCATCACAGTACAATGCTGTAGTCCTGACAAGCTGAATCTTTCCCACATCAAGGCATTTTCATCAACTGTTTTCCTGCTGGGTCCAAATTAGGATGAAGGTAACCAACCCCACAATGAAGAAAAAAAATGCAAGTAAATTGTATTATTCAAATCCACAAAAAATATGTTTCAATAACTTTTTGTTCCAAATGTCCTTACTCCAAAAAGCTCATTATATTAATTATTATTTATTTTTATAAGCGTTCAGGATGTATTACTGTGATAGTCTCATACAGTCTTAGCAATGACTCCTACTCTGGAGGCAGGGATGTGGCACAGTAAAGGGAGAAATCTTGAAGTTTAATCTACAGTTTACAATAAAAGGATTTTACTGCTGAAAGACTTATTGCCATTATAAGTTACATTTTTCAACATCAGAAAATGTATATGTTAAGTGATAAAAGCAAACAACAAAGTATGAAATAATTTTGAAATAAATATACACATACATATATCTGTAAGTATATGCACGGAAAAATCTTGAATAGTAAATACCAAAAATATTTTTAGTTATCATGAGATGAAAATTTTTCTTGTAATTTCCATTTTTGATGGGAAGAAGATAAAACCAAAACCACAAATCTTCTTTTACTCCAGAAACACAAAGCTAGAAGGTCTTTTAGAAAAAAGATTAAGAGCAAAATTTAAACAAAGTAAAATCAAAAGCAAAATTCTCTAGTTCTCTTTATTAAAACTCAAGCCTCCAAAAGCAATAGATGCCAAGCACTTAACTCTTTAAAGACTTATCCTCTCTAAGTAATTTTCACTGAAAACAAACTCCTGTCTCTCACAGTCCATCAACTTCTGCTAGTTCTACCTACAAAATGTTCCTCAAATTTGTTCCCTATTCTCCATTCCATCATCAATGTTCTAGTTCATGACTTTATTATTTTCACTTGGATTACTGCAATTACCTTTTAAGTGGTCTCTGGGTATACAGTTTTTATTTACTAACCCATTCTCTATCCTCGCTCATAAAATGATTTTGTAAAACATAAATTTTAACTTGGTAAAAAGCAAACTGGCTATAACAGACCCTAAAAAACTAATGACAATGAATGGTAAGCAAATATAAAGCACCTTAACTCTTAACAATATGTTTTAAATGAATATGGAAATGGACTTGATAACATATGAAATAAGTCACTATACTTCTCAAAACTTTTTAAAAAAGAGCAACCTTCCAACAAAATATATTAACAACACTTGATTCAGCCTATTCAGAGCTATTAACATTATGCTTGGCACATGATTAATGCTCATATAAAAAATGAATCAATAAACTAGACAAACTACTTTATCATTCCCTCAACATAATTTATTTAAAGGATCATGTGCTAATTCTGTAATTATAATTAGAAAGAGTTTTTAATAATCTTTATTCTTTATTCAGACAATGAAACAAATTGGCTTACCTTGCAAATACTCTGTCTTTATTAGCCTTTTCTTTGCCATACTGAACTGACTGGACTTCTGTTCTCCCACTGAAATACATAAATATGCACAACAATAAAATCTTAAAGAGAACTACAAGATAAAATGACAACATATAACATGGTTATATTTCAATTTCGTAAGAGACAAGACATTTCTAGCAGAGAAAAGGAAACAGAGAGTAAGAAGAGTGGATTACATTCCAGTTCTACCTGGATGAAGAGACCTTAATTACAGTCTTCTATTAATGAACAAAGATGTGTTCCACAGACACTACATTTTCCCAGACTTCTTGATGTAAGAATGAATATGAGAGAAGTAATTTCGCATGAGAGGAATTCCTTCTCTGTTATGTCATGGAAAGGTACTCTCTCTAGAAGAAATAGGTTGTCATGGCCCAGCTCAAACAAGCCCTGTCAACTCCAAACTCCTCCTATAGGTCTGGGATTTAGTTAGTGCCTCCACTACTCCTTAATGAAGAGGCTGAGACATGGGAGTTCTTGGAGAACTGCTCTTTCTTTGACCTTTTGTTCCTTGCCTACTGCTAATGATCACAGATATGAAGACCATGATCTTCATATCTGTGAATTATACCTCAACTCCTTCCATGTCCTGACACAGAAAAACTCTAGATTTTTGTATATAGAAAAAGAACTAAGGTGGACATGTGGTGGGGGTTGGGCACTAGGGGTTTGTCTTGAAGGTGATTTGTCTAGCAAGCACACTGTTTATGCAAGGAATGGATCCTCCCCTGTACTACACCAATGTGTTCAGATTAACTTTGTTAATAGTAATAAAAGCCTGATTCTCAGAAAATGTTTTACTTGAAGCATCCCATTACTTAAGTGTTTTTTGTTTGTTTGTTTGTTGTTTTTGGAGACACAGTCTCACTCTGTTGCCCGGTCTAGAGTGCCTTGGCATCAGGCTAGCTCACAGCAACCTCAAATTCCCAGGCTCAAGTAATCCTCCTGCCTCAGCCTCCCAAGTAGCTGGGATTACAGGTTTTTTGTTTCTATTTTTAGTAGGTCAGCTAATTTTTTCTATTTTAGTAGAGCTGGGGTCTCACTCTTGGTTAGGCTGGTTTCAAACTCTTGCCCTCAGGCGATCCTCCTGTCTCAGCCACCGAGAGTGCTAGGATTACAGATGTGAGCCACCACACGCATCCTTAAGTGTTGAATGAACACAAAATTCTGGTATATCAAATATAACCATTTACAAATGTAGATATCCAATGTATATAAAAATAGCCAAATATAGGTTTCCATAGTTAAGCAATTTTAAGACCATCTTCCATCGATAAGTATCAATAAATGTGTACTGAAATGACATACTTGTGAGGTTTTAATGGAAAAATGGAAAATATTACCATGACTTTTTAAATGGTTAAGTTGAAGTTTCCTAAGAAAATATGTTTCCTCTAAGAAGGAGGTAACAAATTAAGGTTCACTACTGTTTTGTATTCCTACATTAGAATAATAATTTTAATATCCTAGATATTTTGGAACAGAGATAAGGGCGTGTATATGAGTAGGTTTGTGGAGAAAGTAATATATTTCTCTGGTATTCCTCGTTCCATCTATCAGGCAAAATAACATTTCAACATTTCAAGTATGACAACAGTTCCAATATTCCCAACCACTGATTATGAGGGGGAAAAAATAAATTTTTAAAAAAAGTTTTAAAAAACTTAAAAAAAAAGTTTACTTTTTCCCTTCATAATAAGCAGTGCATATTCATTAGGAACAGGACTGTGTCCAACTAAACATTTGTCATGCTTCCGTTCTTACCTCAAGAGTATAAATCGTTTTGATGATTAAAAAATGCTTTGGATATGTTTTTAAACTTAAGGACTACAAACACAACACTTAACTTTTAAAATTATAAATATATATACTGTTACATATATATAATTTAATGTGAACTGAGCTGTCAAAGGCCCCAATCCTCTCCTGTATTCTGCTATGTTTTGCAGGGGGTGCAAGTTGACAAACTCCATTTTTTAGTTTCCTTTGCCACTTAGCTTTCTGTTAGGTTCTGCATTTAAAAGGCACTGGTGGAAGATCACAAAGTGGAGAAAGGCAGAGCAGGAAACTGGCAGATGCTGGTAGCTGCTTTAACAGTCATGGGTATAGGGCACTCTGAGAAACATCTTGTAGATAGTTCCATCCCTGATTAAAGTACCATTTCTCTGGCAGATACAGAACTGACTATGACAGTGGCTCTAATAGTATAGTAACAGGTCTAAGTTTGTGGACTCCAGTCCAGAAGTGAACCAAGTCTCTGATTGCTAGACATTATCCTTTCTTCCTGTTTGTTTCTCCATAACCTTTTTTCCCCCTTTTGCTTTACCAGCCTTTCCAACACCTGGGTAACCCATTCTCTCAATTAAACAGTTTCGGTTCAAAATATCCAAGGAGTTTTCTGTTTCCTTGACTGAACTCTGAGTGATACATTAATTTCCTAGTGAAGAAGATTCAAATGGGACTCTATTACTAAAAAGGCTAAACTAACAAGTCAAATTTCATAAGCAAGAGAGAGCAATTTAAAAAATGGCAGAAAGGTTTATATTTCATATTGTCCATAATATAGTCTTTAGGGGTTAAGTATTGTTATTAGAACAAAATGCAAAATTGTACCAGTCTCAGGACACCCAATTCTAACAGTGAGATACTTACTTATCTTTTGAGCAATAAGTGCCAATTGTTAAAAAAACAAACAAACAAAAGAAACATATAATTCAAGAAATATAAAAAAGCATAACGAAAAGAACAAAAAAAACAAAAATTTTTTTTAGCCATAGTCCTACCCGTAATATATTTATCACCACAATAAGCAGGTGAAAATAATCCTGAAACTCCATGTACATACACATAGAAAAGGCTGGAAATAATAGACATAATTTTATTGCAATGTGATTATGGGATATATGCCCCCCCACCTTTTTTTGAGACAGAGTCTTGCTTTGTTGCCCAGGCTAGAGTGAGTGCTGTGGCATCAGTCTAGCTCACAGCAAACTCAAACTCCTGGGCTCAAGCAATCCTGCTGCCTCAGCCTCCCGAGTAGCTGGGACTACAGGCATGCACCACCATGCCCGGCTAATTTTTTCTATATATATTAGCTGGCCAATTAATTTCTTTCTATTTATAGTAGAGACGGGGTCTTGCTCTTGCTCAGGCTGGTTTCAAACTCCTGACCTCGAACAATCCGCCCTCCTCGGCCTCCCAGAGTGCTAGGATTACAGGCGTGAGCCACCGTGCCTGGCCTATATGCCACTTTTAATGAAAAAAAATATTAAACTGATTTCCCTTGAACTAAAAGAAAAAGACTGCTATTCATTAAAAAAAAAAAAAAAGGAAAACCTTTGTTTTTAGATCATGGATGATTTTGGTGTTTTTGACTAGGAAAACCTTAAGAAGTTGGTGTATTAATATTTAACACGACATGTTTCATATTTTGTTAATAGTGATTCAAATACTTTCTCCTACTAATCCCGTGCTTCCTCTTTTTAAACATTTTATGTTTAAAATGTTTTATTATAACATATGTGATATTAATATAGTACTATTTATTCCATTTTGTCAAAGTTTATGTCATTTTAATTCTATAGCCATAGTTCTTATAGTTGTCAAGGACTATATCTATATTTAAAAGATTTAATCTTCATTCTTAGTGCTTTTATCAGAATTCTTCTTGAGTTATTCTGATCTATCTTCTGGTTTTAATTTTACTTTATTTTATTTTAAATAAATGTTTTTTGGGTTGGGTGCAGTGGCTCATGCCTGTAATCCCAGTACTTTGGGAAACTGAGGTGGGAGGATTGCTTGAGGCTTGGAGTTTGAGACCAGCCTGAACAAGAGCAAGACCTTGTCTCTCCAAAAAACAGAAAAATTAGCTGGGTGTAGTGGTGCACACCTGTAGTCTCAACTACTCAGGAGGCTGAGGCAGAAGGATTGCTTGAACCCAGGAGTTTGAGGTGGTAGCGAGCTATGATGATGTCACTGCACTCTAGCCCAGGTGACAGCTTTAAAAAAAAAATGATAATAATGAGTGCACCACCTGGGGGATGGTCATGCTGGAAACTCGGACTTGTGGGGGGAGGGGAGGAAAGGGCATTTATTGAAACCTTAAAATTTGTACCCCCATAATATGCCAAAAATAAAAAAAGATAATGAAGAATATTATAAATGCTATGCCAATAAATTCAACAACCTAGATGAAATAGATAAAGCTTATGGAAAGACACAAACTACCAAAGCTTGCTCAGAAAGAAAGAAAAACCTAAATTGCCTTATCTAGTAAAGAATTTCAATGTGTTGTTCAAAATCTTCCTATAAATAAAACTCCTGCCCCAGACAGATTAATTGGTAAATTTTATCAAATATTTAAAAAGGAAATGATACCAATACTATTGTAAACTTTCCCAAAGAATTGAAATTTCTCAACTCATTCAATGAAGCTAATCTTACCCTGAAACCAAAGCCTAACAATGATATCGGAAGAAAAAGAAAACCATAGAGCAGTATCCTTTATGAGCACAAATGCAAAAATTCTAAGCAAAATTGTAGCAAATTTAATCAAACAATATATAAAAAGGATATCATGGCCAAGTGGGATTTATCCCAGAAATATAGAGTTGGCTTAACATTTGAAACTTAATATAATTTATCATATAAATAAACTAAAAAGAAAAACTGTATTGTCATCTCAATAGTTGCAGGGAAAGCACTGGACAAAAACCAATATCCAATCCTAATACAAGTTAAGTATGCCTAATCCAAAAATCCAAAATCTGAAACTTTTTGAGTGTTTACATGATGCTCAAAGGAAATGGTAACTGAAGCATTTTGGATTTTGAATTTTCAAATTAGAGATACCAATACATAAAAACTTCCAGCAAATGAGAAATAAAAGGAACTTCCTCAACATGCAAGAAATAGGGCATCTATAAAAAGCCTACAACCAACATCATACTTAGTAGTAAAAGACTTCATGTTTTCCCCTAATATGAGGAACAAGACAGGGTTGTCTTCTCCTACCACTTGCATTCAATACTATTCAATGCTGTACTGGAGGTTGTATCTGGAGTACTAAGGAAAGAAAAAGAAATAAAAAGCATCAGATTAGAAAGGAAGAACTACAACTGTCTTTATCATCTAGGTAGAAAATCTGTTGAAAGCTGTCAAAACAAAGATCCTAGAATAAGCAGGTTTAAGAAGGATACAGGAAACAAGATCAGAGCAATATTTTAAAAACTAATTGCATTTCTATTGAATGACAATGAATAATATGACCATCTATAATACAATAAAAATATAAAATACTTAAAGATAAATTCAATGTAAAAGACCTATACATCAAAAACTATAAACAGTGCTCAGAAAAATAAAAGACTTAAGTAAAGAAAAAGATAGACCATGTTTCACAAGTGGAAGAGTAAATATTTTTGAGATGTCAATTTTCCAAAATTGGTGTATAGATTCAACACAATCCCAATTGGAATCCTAGAAGGCTTGTTTGCAAGAATTAATAAGCTAATTGTTCTTCTTTTTGTAAGAGATGGGAGTCTTACTATGTTGTTCAGGCTAGAGTACAGTGATTATTCACAGGCACAACTGTGGCACACTGCGGCTTCCAACTTCTGGGCTCAAGGAATCCTCCTGCCTCAGCCTCCCAAGTAGCCAGGACTACAGGCGCATACCACTGTGCCTGGCTAATAAGCTAATTTTAAAATTTGTATGGAAATTCAAAAGACCTACAATATCCAAAACAACTCTGAAAAAGAAGAACAAAGCTGGAGGACTAACACTACTGAACTTTCTTCTTTTCAACAAAGGTACAGAGGAACAACTGGATATACATATGCAAAGAAATGATGGACCATGGACCTAAATGTAAGAGCTGAAACTATAAAACTCTTAGAAGAAAACAGGAATAAATCTTTCGGACCTTGGGTTAGGCAAAGATTTCTTGGATATGACAACAAAAGAAAGATCCTTATAGAATGGGAAAATTGAGCTTCATCAAAATTCAAAACTTGCACTTTTCAGATGACACTGGCAAATAATGAAAAGATAATATCAAGCACTGATGAGGATGTAGTGGAGGTGGAACTCTTATACACTGCTGATGAGTACATAAATGGTAGAGTTGCTTTGAAAAAATGTTTAGCAATTTCTATCATATGATCTGGCCATTCTACTCCTAGGTGTTTACCCAAGAAAAACTAAAGCACACATCCATACAAAGACTTCCATACACATGTTCATAGCAGCTTTATTTGTAATACCCTGAACCTAGAAACAATCCAAGTAGTGAAATAACCCACTTGATATCATCCAGTGAATGGATAAACAAATTACAGTAGGTCTTTACAATGGTATAATACTCCTCAATAAAAAGAAACAAACTATCAATATAGGCAACAACATGGGTGAATCCTGAAGTAATTATTATGCGTAAAAGTGGATAGTCTAAAAAGAATGCTTCACATATGTTTAAATATATGTAAATCTTAGAAAATGCAAACCAATCTGTAGAGACAGAAAGCAGTTGCCAATCTGTAGAGACCAATCTGTAGAGACAGAAAGTAGTTGCCTAAGAACGACGGGTGGGAGAAAGGGGTTACAGAAGGAGCTTTGGGGCATAATGGATATGCTTATTATCTTGATTGTGGAGATGGATTCATGGATATATATATATATATACACACACACAAATACTATATATAATCTCCATCTCTCTCTCTTCATATATATATATATATGTGTGTGTGTGTATATGTGTGTGTGTGTACACACACACATATATATATATATGAAGAGAGAGATGGAGATTATATATAGTATTTGTATGCATATATATCAAATTTTAAACTTTGAATATGGTAGTTAATTATGTCAATTGTATTTCAATAAAGTTGTTTAAATATTTTAGTCAACTTTAAAAAATATAGTTTGGGTAACCTTTGATTTTCTTCATCTTGAGACTTGTTTGAATCATAGTTGAAGGCCGGTAACTGCATTCTAATAATTTTGTTGTAACTAAGTAAAATGGTGTGGGGACAGAGGGGAGAAAGAAGAGTCCTACTAGAGGGTAAGGGTAGTCCTTACATAATTACCTCAATGGTCACTTAGGAATTAAATTCACTAAGGGAATACTCTTAGGTTTTGTACTGTTCTCATTTCACATAAAGCCTTGGAGATTTCTTCTGTCTGTGTTGAGATTCAGTACCAGTAGGTAAGGTTCTTTGCTTTTTTTTTTTGGCTTTCATCATTGATCTGGTACTCTCTCTCTCAGTTTATTTACCTCAAAATTTGCAAGTATTGTCACCTTACTTTTCTCAATATTGCATTTAGGAAAGTGAAAAAGGAGTTAAATATGACATCAAACTACTTAGGAGTCTGCTGTGTTTTTTTGGTTAAAAATTTCCTAATTCTATTTAATTGTTGTTACTGAACTTCTGGGCTACTTTTACTAATTGTTTCTGGGTTTGGGAGTCATGCATTTTTAATAATATATCCTGTACTAATCTTACACTGTTATTTTTACAGAGATTACAAAGAACATTTATAAATGTTTAGATTTACAATATAAATCTCTTTTGGGCCATAGCTAAACATTTTTCTCATGAACTTATAACATGAATTAATCTAACACATAATGGCTAAAGGTTTTATTTATTGAAGATGGAAAAATCTTATTTTGTGAAGCAGAAACAAACAAAAATGAATAACATTTGTTTTACTAAAAGATCACAAATAACTTTTCTATATGATTCTTACCAGGTTCCACTTAGAAACTAGCTTTCATGGGTCTTTTAAGAATTCCATAGGTAAAACTAATCAGAGCTTCTTCAAATTTATTTATCCCCCAAAGATTGTTGCCTTCAGGAAAAAATAAAAGCTATCAAGAACAAGACAATTTAAGGAAAAGGAACCTGGGGTTATTGTTCATTGACAATCTGATTTTGCCTAGTGGTTGTTTTGACTCTTTATAATAAAGTGTTTGATAACTCAAAAATACGCTAAATTCTAGATTAAAAAACAAAAGTAACTGTTTATTCATAGAGAAGATATCTTGGTTTTTACAAATAAAATAAATGTGGCTTAGAACAAGGAAAAGTTTTCATGTAAATATTTAACAAAGAAACACTGGAAATTATAACATCTGTCTAGATTGTAAATAAACGTGGCTAATTTAGCTTAGAAAATAATGACCTGGAATATAGTCAATGGAATGAGTTTCTCAAGCCTGGTGTATATCACAAGAGCCTATAGAACTTTTTACTGATAAATATATAGAGGCTGTACTCTATAGAGATTTTGACTTAGTAGGTAAGTATGAATAACAAAGATTCTATGGTTCCATAAACGACACCTTTATTTTAAAAGAAGGAAAAAAAAAAATCCAAAAATAAAGCCTTAATACAGAAGTAATACTTACCAGTACCGGAATTTTGAACCTAATGTAAAATAATGTGCAAAAAAATTCTTTTGAGGTGGAAGTGGTCTGTCCAAACGGAAGAATGTGTGATGTTCTACACATGCTTTCCACAAATTTTTACATGCTCTGTAATTCACCATATTAAATCCCAATAATGTTTCTCTAGATTCATGCTGTAATAAATGACAAAATGCAGAGAATACCAGGAAGACGTCAGGATCTAATACTCCACTTAATTTACCTTTTTAAAAACAACAGTTTTACCTTTTTTAAAACAATAGTACAATCTTTACTGGTTTGACATTTAATTTACTTTTGACAGATAAATTATTCTAACCTCGAAAACACTAATCCTTCTAGGATCTTTTTTGCTTATTCAATAAAAAGGCAATAAAGTAAATGAAAAGGCTTGTAAAATGTGGACTCATTCAGTACTATTATAACTCTGAGAAACTTTTAGCTTAGATCACGGTTAGAAATATGTTAAAAAATTTCCTACATATCTGTTTTCAATATTTATTGCTGTGATTCTGCTTCAAAATATAATTCTAGGCCATAAATTAAACATTAAAATATACCATCACAACTTTTAATAATGATCCTAATTTTATAAATCTGTCCACACTGTAATTAAGGAAATAAGAATATTTAGCAGCTCTGAACACTATCACAGAATTCAAATTTTTCAATAATCAGCATAAGAATATAATTCTTTAATTTTCTTGAAAGTTCAGCATAAATTACTAAATAATTTCATTAAAGTAAACCATTACACATCATTGCAAAGCACACATCCCATAAGTGTACAGCTCTGGTTTTCACATAATGAATGCAACCATTTAACTTCTACCCAGATCAAGAAATGGATCATTACTAACACTTCAGGAGTATCCTTTGTCTCCTCTTTTTTCCAGATTACTATCCCAAAAGGTAATCACTCTTCTGACATTACTACCCATAGAATAGTCATGCTTGTCTTTAGTTCTAGCTTCTTTTGTTCAACATTATGTTTCTGATATACAACCATATAATTGTGAAACAGTAATTCACTCATTTTCATAGTATTCTATTATAATGAATATACCACAGTTTATCAATTTTGCTATTGATAGACATTTGATGTTTCTAGTTTGAGGATGTAAGAATAATGCTGCTAGGCCTATTCCTGTATGTTGTCTGGTACACATATATGCACATTTCTGTTGTTGGGTCACAAGATGTGTGTGCACAGGCTCAGCTTGATAATGCCCAACAGTTTTCCAAAATGGTTAGATCAACATACACCCCTTCCCACTAGCAGTGTATGTTCCACCAACTCACCAACTACTGGATCATCAGTTTTATTCACTTAGCTGTTCTGGTGGTTATGTATAAGTCGCACATTTAGGTTATAATTTGAATCTCCTTGATAGCTAATGGGGTTCATATTATCATTAACTAATGAGGTTCATGTTATCATTAATCTTTTCATGTTAATGGCCATGTAGACACCCTCATTTGTAAAGTGTCTATTGAAGTCACCAGCATATTTTTCTATTGGGTCGCATATATAACCAAGGACTTGTATGTGTGTATATTATATACATGTTCTGTGCTATTTTTCTCTCTTAATGATAATGATTACTTTTGACGAAGACACATCAATTTTAATGTAGTCCAAATAATTAATCTTTTAAGTTAAGGTTTTCTTCTATGTCTTGTTAAAGAAAACTTTGCTCATCAAAAGGTTCGAAGGGACTCAGTTTGGGGTACTTTTTAAAATACCAGTCAGCCTGTTGCATCCTGTAGATGAATGAATGCTAATGCTTTCTTAGAACTAGTGTTCTGGACTAAATAATATCAATAAATAATGGAATAATAAAAAAGGTTATAAAGATATTTTCCATGACTAAACCACAGTAAAATGCCCATGTATAAGTAATAAGCTATCATGTTAGAAATTAATATGCTTAAAACATCATTCCTTGTTTACAAGAAATTCTTAATTATGATTTTTTGTTTCTACTACCAAATACATTACCCAAAATGGCAAAAATGTCTCATAGTCAGTATAATGCAGTAATGCTTCTCAGTGTCAGCAACATCTAAGATGCATATATATTTCTCCTTTTTTGACACTTGGTATACTTTTCAATAAGTCTGTATGTGATTTTGACACTCTACCAACTATATTTGGAATGTAACAAAATAATTTTCCCAGTTTGTAAACAAAGGACACAAAATGTTGTATCGAGAAATACCGTGTTTCCCTGAAAATAAGACCTACTCATAAAATAAGCCTTAGCAGGATTTCTAAGTATTTGCACAATATAAGCCCCACCCCAAAAATAAGACCTTGTGATGGGCGTGGCTACATAGCATATCTGCACAACCCATGCATTTCGTTGTGGAGTGGTAAAGACGACGAGCAGCCCTTCTTATCTTCCCCATGAGAGCTCTATTCCTCAATATGAGAAATTGAGGCCAATGGTTTTAAGGGAAATAGAGTCGCAAGATTCAGGATGGAATTCGGGGTTTGGAGAGTTACGATGATGTTCCAGAAGAAGACAACTTAACTGTATTTGAATACATGTAGATTGTAGTACCGTACTTAAAAAAAGTAACACATCCCCTGAAAATAAGCCCTAGGGTGTCTTCTTGATGAAAAATAATATAAGATCCTGTCTTATTTTGGGAGAAACACGGTAAATACATGCTATGAAGTCTGGACATTTAAAAACAAGGAGATATTTGAGAAGAGAAAACATTAACATGGCAACCTTCTGCAGAGTATGTCTGTATATTGTCTTTTTTTTGTTTTTTTCTTCCCACCCCATATGTCAGACAGGTTATAACATGTGCCAATGTCATAACAAGGTTTGAGGGAGCCACATCTCACACAATGGCATAAAAATTCAACCATCATGCTTGTGAACCACAAAAGGATCCCTGTATACTACCTTTAATCAACTGTTAGTTGAATTCTTTTGCTATTGTTACTTAGGACTAAACACATTTTTAACTGGTACACTACCTCAGAAGATGACTGTGAGGATTAAATGGTATCAAAATGGTTGGTATATTACCAGGCACACAGTAAATTTTCAATAAATGTTAGACATTGTAGCTTATTATTATTAACACTAGTACTATAATAGGAGGGAAATTAGAAAAGTTGACTTCTATAGTGCCATGTATAATTAAAGTAAAATATTTGTTCTCCAGTTTCTAGATAACAAGATATATTTTAAATCTCTGAAAATTTATTGAAACATGTACAAGAATGTTCATTAGCAGTATTAGTCATAATATTCCTAATCTGGAAATGGAAACTGTCCACTAACAGAATAATAATTTATGGTATATTCATTCAGTGAATATAATACCTAAATAGAACAAACTAAAATGTACAACAACATGGATGAATTTCACAAAAAATGTTAAGAAAAAGAAGACAGAAAAGACAACATACTGTACAATTTCATTTTTAAAGTTCAAAAATAAACCCATGGTATTATAAATGAGAGTAGTGTTTACCTTTTGGGAGTGTTAATAACTGGAAGTGGACATGAGCTCCATCATCAACATTACCAGCTTCTCTGGTGCTGGTAATGTTTTATATATTAATCTGGGAGGTGCTGATATGGGTATGTTCCCTTTATTGGGTTTTATACTTAAAATCTGTATACTTTTTCAATAAAAATTGTCTTGAAAGAAAAAAAAACTTCCATATTTTGAGAACACAAACGACAAATCATAGTCACTTAGTAAATCAATATCCTGATACAATGTAGCTGATTCAAATACACTGTTAAAGTTTCAAATACATTTTATACACATAAACACTTAAGATCTTGAAACCCACATTACTTTGCCAAGATTTTTCTGATTGCTAAGAAATAGTATAAGTCAAAGGAAAAGGTTAATTTGATTAAATTGATAACATTCACAACATGAAACTGTTTGCAACACTGTCTTTTTCATGACAACTCATTTTGTTGTATTTAATATATAAAAAGGCCACTACTATTCTAACACAGGGAGGAAATGTGTTAAAAATTCATGAACTAGAAACTAAACACTCAGCTCCCCTAAAATGAAATGAGCTTATATATGAAGATTTAGATTTAGCACACACACACACACAATATATATATATATATAGGCGGGCCAGATGCAGTGGCTCACGCCTGTAATCCTAACACTCTGGGAGGCCAAGGCGGGCAAATTGCTCGAGGTCAAGAGTTCGAAACCAGCATGAGCAAGAATGAGACCCTGTCTCTACTATAAATAGAAAGAAATTAATTGGCCAACTAATATATATACAAAAAATTAGCCGGGCACGGTGGCACGTGCCTGTAGTCTCAGCTACTTGGGAGGCTGAGGCAGCAGGATTGCTTGAGCCTAGGAGTTTGAGGTTGCTGTGAGCTAGACTGACGCCACGGCACTCACTCTAGCCTGGGCAACAAAGTGAGACTCTGTCTCAAAAAAAAAAAAATAAAAAAATAAAAAAAAAATATATATATATATGCTCAGCTACTGCCCTCATGAATGGGCTCTGAAGATTTACAATGATCATCATATGTGAGAAATCAGTTTCTAAGTTCAAGAGAGAGCGAATGGAAGTCTAGGAGAACTTTACATCAGAGCCACAGACGCGGTGGAGAAACAAATATACTTTACCATAAAAAGTATACTCATTACCTCAGCAGGCAGTATTAACTGCAATTTGACTTGGCCTAATAGAAAAGTTCTGTCATGAATGATAGTCTTAAAAGAGTTCATTTAAATCAATAATGATCAAATCAATACTCACCAATTCTTTTCTAAGTTGAATAAAAAACTGTTTGCACTTAAAGGAAATTTTTACAATCTTCAACCTGGACAAAAGAAAATAAATTGGAGTATGTGAAGCATTGAATAAAGATTAAAATATTAACAAAGAAAAAATAATAAAATAATCTTTTAAGTGTATATTTAATAACATCTTAACATTTTATCATATATATGTGTACATAGAGAATCTAAAGTGTTGATGCTTCATGGAACAATTAGAATCTGTGTTCAACTGAGAAAAATTTTGTCAGAATATCTATTGTGAACTATACATTTCCCAATTTTGTATCTATATCTTAAAAATACATCACAAATGAAAATTTCAAGTAATATTATTAACATAGTTGTTTACTCTTTAAACTATAAGCAATGTTTGAAAAATGTAAGGTTTCATGATTTTATGCAATGACCCTAAAAACACTTTACTTTTTAAAGGCATAATACTTTAAATTT
This sequence comes from Microcebus murinus, assembly GCF_040939455.1. Lineage (NCBI taxonomy): Eukaryota > Metazoa > Chordata > Mammalia > Primates > Cheirogaleidae > Microcebus > Microcebus murinus. The sequence goes on from NC_134111.1 coordinate 10,479,686, forward strand.
TATCTTTCTACATTGTCTTCCTTCTTATATGCAACCCATACAATGCACAGTTCTCAAAGCTTCATTAGTATAATAATCAATATGAATCAAATTGATTTGCCTCATTATAATCATATAATAAGTAACATTCAGATATTCTTTTAACCTTAAGACTTAAGGATCATGGAGCCAGAGATTTGATCTTACTTAGCAAAAGTTGCTTTGGAATCATGTTCCAATTTTCCAAGTAAATATTTTCACAGTAACTCTAGTTTGGATTGTCATGACTCATGGCCCTATCCATCCAAAAAGCTCTCAGCATTCCCAAATAATCAATTTTTCACACCTCCATCACTTGAGGCAACGGTATGAGTCAGTCTCAAGCATGCATGTTTAGAGTGGGGAGAAGAGATATGCTTAGGTTTTTGGTTTGAGATTTTTATTTTATTTTTGGATCCTGAGCTTTCACTGGACAAAGATATGACAACATGAGGAAATTCTTCTGTCACAAGATGGAGAGCATTATTTCCAGAAAGTGAAAAAAATGACTAGATAAAACACAGATTACATTTATGGAAAAAAGGAAGCTATGTGCCTCAATTAAAAAAAATGAGACATAACATATATTTTAGAAGTTATAAATTACTTCCATTAAGAGTCATCAAACTAGTAACAAATAAAAACAAAAACCTAATAATTTCAAAATGATTAAGAGAAAGAAAACCTAAGTCAGATTCAAATCACCTTAATTTCAAAAATTGCAGAAAAGCATCAAGCAATGAATAAAAATCCTTACAACAGATGCTCCCTTTAACATAAAGTCTATTTTATAATGCTTGTATTAATATTTTCTTATAAATATATTCTGTATAATTTTTATTCTATACTTATAGCTATAAAAGTTTTTTCAGAAAAATTTCAAAGTATGAAAAAAACCTTTGAAATAATATCTATTTTGTACATTAATAATATAGCTATAACAGTTTTCTTTTGGTTTCTATATCCCTGGTTTATCTTTTCAATGCTTTTACTTTAAACCATTCTGTTTCTTTATATTTTAGGTATGTTTCTTCTAAATAGTATATAGATTGATTTTTAACCAATTTGAATAATCCAGAAAAGATAAATGAAAGATCAATAAACACATGAAAAGATGCCAAATATCATTAGCTATTAAGGAAATGCAAATAAAAACTACAATGAAACACTACTTTATGCTCAGGGAATGGCTATAATAAAAAATAAAAATAAACATAAGTGCTGGTGAGAATGTGAAAAAACTGAGCCTGCATACACTACTGGTGGGAATGAAAAATGATGTAAACAGTTGGAAAACATTTTACCAAACCTAGTAATTCCATGCTAGGTACATACTCAAGAGAAATGAAAACATTTGCCCACACAAAATCATGTACATGAGTGCACAGCAGCATTATTTTTAATGGCAAAAAAAAAGGAAAAAACCGATGGACTGATAAACAAAATGTGGCAAAATAAGAGAATGGAATATTATTCAGCAATAAAAAGGAATGCAAAACTTATACATGTTACAACATGAACTTCAAAAACATTATGTTAAATGAAATAAATCAATCACAAAGATCACATAGTATATGAACTCATTTAATGGGATAGTCAGGATAGGCAAATCTATAGAGAAAGAAAATGATTAGTGATTGCCCAGGACTGAAGGTGGGTGGGAGGCAGAGAAGGGGATATGAAATGACTGCTAATGGTTACAAGGTATCTTTTGGGGATAATGAAAATGATTCACAATTAGATTATGGTGATGTTGCACTCTGCAAATATACAAAACCCATTAAACTGTATACTTTAATAGGCATATTTATAGTATATAAATTATAGCAATAAAGTTGTTTAAAGACTCAGATTGATAATCTGTGCATTTCAATTTAAAGATTCAACACATTTACAGTTTTAGAAATAACTGACATACTTGAATTTATCTCTACCATAATATTTTTTTGCTATTTGTCCAATTTTTTTGCTATTTGTTCTGTGTTTCTACTGGAATAGTAATTATGTAATCATATAATCATTTTCTAAGCTTTAATGCCTAACTTTCACATGTTTTTGAGTGTTTATTTTTCCCATTTTATTAAGCATAATTGACATGCAACAGATTGTAATATTTACTGTATATAATTTGATAAGCCTAACATATGTATATACTTATAAAACCACCATCACAGTCAAGATAGAACATAATTATCACCCCCAAAGATTCCTCTTATCACATTGTAATCAGCCTCTAGAACCCCAACACACTAACCATCCCCCATCCAGGTAACCACTGATCAACTTTCTATCAAAGTTTGTATTTTCTAGAATTTATATAAATGAAACCATATAGTACTCTTCTTCATCTGTCTTCTTTCACTCAGCTTAATCATTTAGAGATTCATCTGCATTGATGTGTTTTTCAGTAATTCTTTTCTCTTTCTTGCTGAGGAGCATTCCATTTTAGGGATATACCACAATATGGATGAATATAGCCATCAGTTCACAATGAATATTTAAGTTGTTTCTAGTTTTTGGCTATTACAAAAAAGCCACAATGAACATTTGTGTGCAAGTCTTTGTACAGACATTCGCTTTAATTTCTCTTGGTTAAATATGAGGAGTGGAATGGTTAGGTTATATGGCAGACATATCTTTAACTTGGTAAGAAACTATAACTTTCCAAACTGGTTGGACTATTGTGCATAATAACTACTCATTCTATTCTTCTTTTTTTTTTCCCATGAGACAGGGTCTTGCTCTGTCACCCCAGGTAGAGTACAGCGGTGTCATCATAGCTAACTGCAACCTCAAATTCCTGGGCTCAAGTAATAACTCCTGCCTCAGCCTCCCAAGTAGCTGGGACTACAGGCACATGCCACTACACTTAAGTAATTTTTAAATTCTTTATAGAGACAGGGTCTTGCTATGTTGTTCAAGCTGGTCTTGAACTCCTTCCTGGCCTCAAGCAATCCTCCCGCCTCCACCTCCCAAAGTGCTAGAAGTACAGGTATAAGCCACTGAGCCTGGCCCCCATTCTAGACTTATGTTTACTACTTGCATGGTTCATCTTTTTCATCCCTTTATTTTTGGCCAACCTACATATATATTCTTGTCTATAAATAAAGCAGTTTTACCTTTTTTTGTTTGCCTTTTCTTATTTATTTTTCTGGGCTTAAAACATTGTTTATAACTCAGTGTACAAAGACGAAGTAGTAAGATCAAGCATATGTGTTCCTCATCTTACATAAAAACCACTGAGGCTTTCACCATATTCTATAACATTTTCTGTAGATGCTCTTAATAAAGATGGGAAAGTACCTTTTTATTTATAGTTAGCTAAGTTTTTATTTTTTTTTTATCATCAATGGATTTTCAATGCTGTCAAATCCTTTTTCTCCATCTACTGAAATAATCATATGGTTTTTATACATTAATATGTTAATTAAATACACTGACTTTCTGATGTTAGAGCAACCTTATATTCCTAAAATAACCTCCATTTGAACGTGATGGATTGCCATTTTTATATATTGTTGAATCACTTTGCTCAAGTTTTGTTAAGGATTTTTGCATCTACATTCATGAGTAACTGCAGTTCTCTTTTCTTTCTTTTCTTTTGTTTTTTTGTTTAAGAGATACAGTCTCACTCGATTGCTTGGGCAAGAGTGCCGGAGTGACAGCCTAGTTCACAGCAACCTCAAACTCCTGGGCTCAAGAGATCCTCCTGAATAGCTGGAACTACAGGCATACACCACGATGCCCAGATAATTTTTTTATTTTTAATAGAGCTGGGTCTCGCTCTTGCTCAGGTTGGTCTTGAACTCCAGAACTCAAGTGAACCTGCCGCCTTTTTCTCCCAGAGTGCTGGGTTTACAGACATGAACCACTGCACCTAGCCCCTGCAGTTATCTTTTCTTGTAAGGTATTAACCTAGTTTTAAAATCAGGTTAATTACTAGTTAAAACATGTTTCTTCTTCTTTTTTTATTTTCTAAAAGAGCTTATGAAGGATTGGTATTACTTCTACCTTAATTGTTTGATAGAATTCACAATCTGGGCCTGGAATTCTAATAATCAAAAGGTTAATTACAAATCCAATTTCTTTTCTTTTTTCTTTTTTTTGAGACAGAGTCTCACTTTGTTGCCCAGGCTAGAGTGAGTGAGTGCCATGGCATCAGCCAAGCTCAGAGCAATCTCAATCTCCTGGGCTCAAGAAGATCCTACTGCCTTAGCCTCCCGAGTAGCTGGGACTACAGGCATGTGCCCCCATGCCTGGCTAATTTTTTTTTTGTATATATATTTTTAGTTGGTCAATTAATTTATTTCTATTTTTAGCAGAGACTGGGTCTCACTCTTGCTCAGACTGATCTCAAACTCCTGAGCTCAAAGGATCCGCCCACTTCAGCCTCCCAAAGTGCTAGGATTACAGGCGTGAGCCACCACGCCCGGCCTACAAATCCAATTTCTTTAACTGATACAGGACTGTTCAAGTTTTCTATTTCTTCTAGGTAACTTTTGTTTATTTGTGTCTTTTAAGGAATTTGTACATTTAATTTATGTTGTAAAATTTATTACATGATACTCATATATTCACAAATCTGTTCATAATTATCATTTTACTATGTTTTTAATGTACATAGGATCTGTAGTGACATCCCCTCTTCCATTCCTAACGTAGTGCAGATTTTGAGAGTTTAGTTCCAAGCTATTCAATATTCACAACAAAGCGAGTATTGTAATGATGCCAATCACATGAAATTTTTTGTTTCCAGTGCATATAAAAGTTATGTTTACACTACTCTGTAGTCTAATAAGTATACAATAAGACTTATGTCTATAAAAACAATGTACATGCCTTAATCAAAAAATATTTTCTTGCTAAAAAATTCTAAAGATTATCTAAGCCTTCAGTGAGTTGTAATGTTTTTGCTGGTGGAAGGTCTTAGCCTGAAGTTGATGGTTACTGACTGAGGTGGTGGTTGCTGATGGCTTGGGTAGCTGTGGCAATTTCTTAAAATAAGACAACTAAGTTTGTAACACTGGACTGACTCTTCCTTTCACATAAGATTTCTCTGTAGCACGAGATTTTACCCACAGAACTTTTTTCAAAATTGGAGTCAATCCTCTCAAACTCTGCCACTGCTTTATCAACTAAGTTTATGTGATATTTTACATCTTTTGTTTTCATTTCCACAATATTCATAGCATCTTCGCCAGTAGATTCCATCTCAAGAAACCACTTTATTTATCCCTAAGAAGCAACTCCTCATCTGGTTGATGTTTTATCGGGACATTGCAGCAATTCAGTCATATCTTCAGGCTCTGCTTCTAATTCTAGTTCTCTTGCTATTTCCACCCCAGCTGCAGTTACTTCCTCCACTGAAGTCTTGAACCCCTCAAAGTCATCCATGAGGGTTGGAATCAACTTCTTCCTGCTAATGATGCTATTTTGCCCTCCTCCTGTGAATCATGAATGTTCTTTATGGCATCTAGAATGACGTCCTTTCCAGAAGGTTTTCTATTTGCATTCTCTTGTATCTCACTGAGTTTCTTTAGTATCATTATTTTGAATTCTTTTTCAGGCATTTCATAGATTTCTTTTCTTTGGGATCTGTTACTAAAGAATTATTGGGCTCTTTTGGGGGTGTCGTGTTTTCATATTTCTTGTATCCTTATGATGATACCTGCACATCTGGTGTAACAGGTGCTTCTTCCAATTTTATGGAAGGGCTTTCATAGGTGAAGCCTTTTTCCTATAGATGTATCTATAGTATTGGATAACATGCTTTGGCTTTGATTCTGGATGGGTGCAGTAGTGTAGTCTTCATATGATTTCTTCAGCTGTAATTAGTGTCAGTGATATCTGTGAGTTCCTCTATGGGTTAGGCTGTGGCTGTTAATGGGGGCTGTGGTATTTGCTGGGGTTGGGGACACCATGTGGACCAGTCCTTGGGCACCAGACATGATAATGACAGGCCAGGTATGCCAGCCCTTGGGTGGTATCAGCAGTGGCAGTAGCCAAAGTGGGTGAACCCTTGGAGCCCTGAGTGGTCACATGGGTGAGTGCTGGCAGTGGTGGAGGCAGGCTGGATGGGCTGGTCTCTTGGACCCTTCGAGGTGCCCATGGGGGGCAAAGTGGGCCCATCCTTAGGGCCTTGAAAGGCACATGCATGAGCCACTGGCTGCAGGCGGGGGGGCCAATCCCTCAATCATCTGACATCATACAAGGATGGGAGCTGGGGACAGGGTGGGTCAATCCCCAAGCTCCTAAATGATGTGTGTGGGTACTGGCGGCAGCTGGTGGGCCAGTTCTGTCCTCAGGACCCTGATGGTGTGCACCAGTGACAGTGGATGGGGAAGTTCAACACCAGGCTCCTAGATGGCATGCTTAGCTGGTGGCAGCAGTAGTAATGGGTAGGGATGGTCTGTCCTCAGGCCCTGAGGTAGGCCAAGGCAGGCAAGTCCTGAGGCTCCCTTCAAAGTGTATGCAGGTGCACAGAGGTCCTGCCACTGACGGGGTGGGGCAATGTCCTTAGCCAGGCAGCTATCAAGCTCAGGGGAGTGCATACTTTGGCTACTTCTGTCCTGGGGACAGCATCTCTGGTATACCGCACTGCCCTTTCCTGGGCCAAAAGATACTGTGGTGCCTAGAGTACTGGGGACCCTGCTGCACCAGTGGGTCCAGATGACGTTGTGACTCTGCAACCTCCTGTGTGGATGCTGGGGTTTGTCAGCTAGGTCTCAGGGATGTGGAGATGCAGGGGCTGTTGGGCCCCGGGGCAAAATGTATTCTGGTGGCTAATGGGCTCTCAAAAAGGAACTGTGCTGGAACTGACCAGGACTCAGGGCACGTGGGGACTAGCAGGAACTTCCTCTCTGAAATAATAACATGGTGTGAACTCTAGGTCAGCTCCCTATACTCTACTCAAGGCCCATGAGGGACAATAGGCTCTATCGTGGAAGGGATTGCAGGAATCTGAGATGGGAATGTGGTGGCCCACCAGGGATCTCTATTTACCTTTTGTTCCAAAATGGGGAGTTTCTCCTGGCTCTGAGCCAATCCTAGCCAAGTCAGCTGCTTTGGTTTCCTCTCTTTCCATGATGCAGAAGTTCCTTGTCACTTCTCTGCTAAATTTCAGCATTTTCTCTTAGATGTTCTGTTTGATATATGTTTACCTAGTTGCTGTTGTGGTCCTTCTTTGTGGAGGAGGTGAGTGCTGAGTGACTCTAGTCAACCATCTTAACGACCCCCCTCTGCTTTTCTTTATGTCAATCCAAATTTGTCTTATTTTCCTTTTCTCTGAAGAACTTCTTTTAACATTTATCATAAGGCAGGTCTACTGGCAACAAATTCCCTCAATTTTTATCTGTCTGTGAAAGTCTTAATTTATTTTTCACTGCTGAAGGATAACTCTGCTAGATACAGAATTCTAGATTGGTGGGTTTTTTCTAACAGCACTTTAAAATATTTTACTCCATTCTTTTCTTGTGTGCATGGTTTCTGAAGAGAAATCCAATGTAATTTTTATCCTTTTTCCTCTGTGGAAAAAGTGTTTTCCATGTTTTGCTTCTTTCAAGATTTTATCTTTGTCTTTGATTATCTGCAGTGTGAATACAAAATGTGTAGGTATGGATTCTTTTGGTATTTAACCTGCTAGGTGTTCTCAACTTTTGAGATCTGTGATTCAGTCACTGCCATGAATTTTGGAAAACTTTCAGTCACTATTTCTTCAAATATTTCTTCTGTTCATTTCTCTCTATTCTCTTCCTGGTATTCCCATTACAAGTCTTAAATATTCTGTCTTTTCTTTTTTTCTTTTTGCTTTTCAGTTTGTGAAGTTTATACTGACATATCTTTAATCTCACTTATTCTTTCTCATGTAACAATCTACTGATAAGAATACATCAAAGGCATTTGCAGTGTTTTTGATTTCTAGCATGCCTGTTTTTCTTTCATAGGCTTTCCATTTCTCTGCCTACATTATCCATATGTTCTTGCACGGCGTACATTTTGATTAGACCCATTGGTAAATTAACTATAATTATTTTATATTTCTCATATAATAATTTTAAAATCTCTTCCATATTTGAGTCTGGTTCTTATGCTTGCTTTGTCTCTTCAAACTGTTTTTGACTTTCAGTATGCCTTTGTAATTTTGTTAAATGTTGGATATAAAATACCAGGTAAAAAGAACTACAGTAAATATGCTTTTAGTGTGAAGTTTTATGTTTATCTGGTAGGATACAAGGCTATGTTTCCTGTTCTTTGTAAATAAATTATAGGTGTCAAGAGTTTATAATTTTCTCTAGTGTCCTTGTTTTTTTATCTTCCAAGTTGTTTTGGGGTTTCCTTATAGACTCCTAAATAATCTGAGACTTGCAGCTTTTAGTTGTGATTGCGTTATTATATGAGAGCCCTGGTGATGTGGCAGAAAGGTGTGGAATGGGAGGAATCATTGATTCATCCTAAAATTAGGTCTCAGTGGTTGAGTGGTCTGTGCCCCTTTGACAATGACTTCTCAGGTCACCCCTCCTTATATGAGACAATCCCCTGCTTTGATTAGGTTCTGATAAAACCCATGTTATTTAGGTGCTGGTAAAGTATATTTTCCTGAGGGCAGGCCTTTGTTAAGGAGAACAGAAAGCTCTGAACATCTTTCAAATCTCTCTAAGAGAAAAATTAAGTAATATTTTCTAATAAGTAATTCGAAATAAATAAATTATTTTGGTATCTTCTGGTAGGCTTCAAGTAAGTGGGATAAAGTATAAGTTGTATCACACAAGTAAACTGACAACATTAGAAGAGTTCAACAGTTACTTCCTGTAATATAAATTATTATATTTCATAATTTAGTGGTAAAAGCAAAAGTATCAATGGAAGTTCTTACCATGGAAAAGTATTCATTCGTACCCTGTTCTTATAAATCAGAATTCCGCCTGACATCACACCAATCATAATTTCATTGTTACTTTGATCCTTCAAAAAAAAAGAAAGGCTTTAATTGTTAGAGATATTTTTTAAACTAAGTTTTTTTAAATAAATTGTGACATTTTTAAAGGTAGCACAGAATTATATATAATATTTGTAAACTCAAATGGTTAATTGTTACCACACAAAAATAAAGGACAAACTTCAAACCAAACTTAAATGTTTCATTATTAAAATTCATTAATCTAACATAAAAATGATCTCAGTATTTCCAATTAATGACTGGAACTGACTCTTTGGAGTAGGATGCTGAAATCTAGAAATCAAGGGCCTTCTTTTTGTAAATGATGACTGAGTATCCCTTTTTCCATTTCTAAAACTACTACGATCCAATCACTGAAGTAAATGTGATGCTAAGATTGCAAAAATAAATAAAACATGAATGAGTTCATAGTTTGGTGAAGGGGAACCTATAACACAACAATATTTAAAACATAATGAGAAGTCCTATATAACACATTTGAAACATCATGGGAGTACAGAGAAGAGAAAAATTCTTGAAGAGTTTGGAAGACTCCCGTGAAGAAAATTTGAACTGTGCCTTAAAGAATGAGTCAGAGTTTTCATAATGAATGGTTCAATTTGAATACCAAACCTGCATTAATTAGAGAATGGGTAGAATAAAAAATATTTTTCTTAGATGCTAATGAATCTTGAAACAGTTTGCTTCTTCATTTGAAACATTCTACAGGCAACCTAATACAGCAAGCATGCTTTTACCTCTTAGCATTCATTTGCTCAGAAGATAGAATTAATGAAAATATAAATAAGATTTTATAATCGTCTTCTTAACCCCACACTGAATAAGGCAAACTATAGACACACTTTACCTGGTAACATATTCCTTACCTCCTCTACTATCTACTAAGGCAGGCTACAGTAAAGAGATATTCGTACATTAGCTATACCACTGGGTAAGTGAATAGTAAAAGAAGGGAAGTGACTCCTTATAAAATCATTCAAGTGAATAATTAAAGACAAAAAGAATTAGGACATCTCTATTTTGCATCCTCCAGTGAATTAATGGATGTCGGCATTAAGCATAAATGGCTGCTAGCATCCAAAAAGATTTAAAAAACCAGGCATTATGCTCCTCCTGACAAAAGAACCAAAAAAAGAGATCAATCCTGAATCTGACCATGCCTCTGGATCAAGCTCCTAATCTGTGGGGAATACAAAAGACAGCAGAACATGTTGAACTGCATCATGAATACATGGTCAACAAAATCCAGACTGTAAGAAACTACAGGTGAAACGATCTAAGTCCTCACTAGGTAAATTCTAAGAAGTGTAAGGAAAGAAGGAATAAACTGTAGATTAAAAGAGATTTAAAATTATCTGCTTAAAAAACACATAAAAACAGCAAGACCAAGCTACAGTATATAGGAAGGCACACTTTTGTGATAAAAATCTTAAAAACACCAACAATAAAACACTGCATAGGAAGGAGACATTATTGGAAGAAGGCTTCTGGAATAGACAACAAAGTTCTACAGCTTGAGCTGGGTGGTAGTTATAAGGATGTTCACCTTACAATGATTCACTAAAATATACATGTATATATTTGATTTTACAATAGCAGGCTTAAAAATAGTAATGTAGGCCGGGCGCGGTGGCTCACGCCTGTAATCCTAGCACTCTGGGAGGCCGAGGCGGGCGGATTGCTCGAGGTCAGGAGTTCAAAACCAGCCTGAGCAAGACCCTGTCTCTACCAAAATATAGAAAGAAATTGACTAACTAAAAATATATATACAAAAAAAAATTAGCCGGGCATGGTGGCGCATGCCTGTAGTCCCAGCTACTAGGGAGGCTGAGGCAGTAGGATCGCTGAGCCCAGGAGATTGAGGTTGCTGTGAGCCAGGCTGATGCCACGGCACTCACTCTAGCCTGGGCAAGAAAGTGAGACTCTGTCTCAAAAAAAAAAAAAAAATAGTAATGTAAAAAAGATGATGGGAGGCTAAGGCAGGAGGAGCACTTGAGGTCAGGACTTCAAGACCAGCCTGAGCAAGAGCGAGACCTCTACTAAAAATAGAAAAAATAGCCAGGCAACTAAATGTAAAAAAAAAAAAAAAAAGAAAGAAAAATTAGCTGGGCCTGGTGGTGGGTGCCTGTAGTCCCACCTACTCAGGGGGACTGCTTGAGCCCAGGAGTTTGCGGTTGCTGTGAGCTATGACGACACCAATGCACTCTAGCCCTGGCAACAGAGCGAGACTCTGTCTCAAAAAAGGATGAGAATTAGGATGAGTATGAATAGATATTGTATTATTTTCTACAATATCCCACTTGTTCATTTTACCTTTCTTTGTGACATACAGATGCCCTTCCCACTTTTCCTTTGGAGACTATTAGTCTATACACAAACTAATTAGTTAAGGCTACTTAAATATTCCAACCTCTCTATTGTCACATGTTAAGAGAACAATAACTCACACCCACTAAAATTTTATGGATGGGAAAAAATTAAATTTTAAGTGGTATAGGGCAGCTGTTAAAAATAATTATCTTAATTATTGTACTTATTAATGCAAAATGACATACAGATATCAAGTAAGAGTTCAAAGACTCCCCCACTTTGCCTGCCTCTTTCCTTCATTTCCAGAGATAACCACTATTAACATGTTGGTGTATATTCTTCTATATGTTTATGTTTCTGCAAATATTTCTAACATTTCTATAAATATTTTAACACATTAACTGCCGTGTGAGTTGTATTTAACTCTTGCAAGTTTTGATCCCAGGCCCTTGTGAAGCAAAACCTGGGCAAAACCCTGAAGTTGGTTCATGGAAATCTTACTTATTGATGTTCTCATTGTTGTAATTAATATTGATAATTTAATTCTAAAAATGTGAATTAAATGAATAGAAGTCGATAAATTATTTTTCTGTGTATGTTTACCTTTAACTTATACTTAAGCCTGAAAAGTCAAGAAAAACACTGTACCTTTATGAACTATTTTTCAAGATTTCACATTACTTTTTACATTACTATTGTTTAAGTTTTTATATCACTTTATCAAAAAATACAGAAAACAATAAAAAAAATATGTTTTTGAAGTTTTTATTCTATTTTCATAATAAAACACCATGGCCTCAAGGAAAAAAATTTTTTCCTAGTGTGGCAGTCAATGTGTTAAAGGACAGTGTCTCAGAAATGGAAATGATCAAACATTATATTCATATTAATATTTACCCTCCAAAAGGGTTATACCAATTTTTGTTTCAACAATGGATCAGAGTATCCATTTTCCCTTACTCTGACTAAAACGGATATATATATATATTTTTTGATACAGAGTCTCACTTTGTTGCCCAGGCTAGAGTTAGTACCATGTCGTCAGACTAGCTCACAGCAACCTCAAACTCCTGGGCTCAAGTAATCCTACTACCTCATCCTCCCGAGTAGCTGGGACTACAGGCATGCGCCACCATGCCCGGCTAATTTTTTCTATATATATTAGTTGGCCAATTAATTTCTTTCTATTTATAGTAGAGACGGGGTCTCACTCTTACCCAGGTTGGTTTTGAACTCCTGAGCTCAAACGATCCGCCTGCCTTGGCCTCCCAGAGAGCTAGGATTACAGGTGTGAGCCACCGCAACCGGCCAAAACAGATATTTTTAATCCTTTGAATTTTGGCCAATTTGATATCATTGTTGTCTTCACTGTTGTTTTAGATTATTAGGAATAACAATTACATAATATGGTCATTTGTATTTTTCCTATAAAATGCTTATTGTATTTGTTTTTCCTATAATTCTATTTATAACTTTTATCCTTTGTGGAAACTCTTTATAGAACATGAATATTTAAAAATTTTCTGTAACATCTACAGAAATTACTTTACCTTTTAGCTTTATGTTTTCTTATATATCATTAGTTTAAACTTTTCAAGTATGTATATTTTTAATGTAGCTAGGCATAAAGGCATTAGGCTTATATAGTCACCAATGATTAAAAAAAGTCTGTGTGCCTTACACAGGCTACCAGAGCATGAGAACATAAACAAATTATTCAGGGAGAACAAGCAGTGATGTACTTATGCTTTTATAAAGATGTTTGAAACATAAAGACGGTTGACAAAAAATAATGCTACACCTAGACAGGTAACAATCAGTGAAAATATACAGAAGAATTATGAAAAATCACTGTGTGATTTGAATGCTCTAGGGCAGAGGTCCTCAAACTACGGCCCATGGGCCACATGCGGCCCGCCAAGGACATTTATCCAGTCTTGCGGGTGTTTTTGCCACCACCCGCCACCTCCTGTCCTGCTTAGCAGCCAACTGGTTCCAGGCCCACGTGTGGAATGTGCGCCGCACTCTCCAATGGCCCTCCAACAGTCTGAGGGACAGTGAACTGGGCCCCTGTTGAAAAAGTTTGAGGACCCATGCTCTAGAGTGACATAGATGAAGTCATATACATACTGTGTTTCCCTGAAAATAAGACCTACCCATAAAATAAGCCATAGCAGGATTTCTAAGCATTTGCATAATAGAAGCCCTACCCCGAAAATGAGACCTAGTGATGGGCGTGGCCACGCAGCGTATCTGCACAACCCATGCATTTCATGGCTGAGCTTAAAGAGGAGGAGCAGCCCTTCTCATCTGCCCCATCGTGACAGCTACTATCCCAGAGGTGACTGCAAAGGTGCGGGCAGCCTCACCCACAAGGTCGGCTTCTCCTGTCAGGTCGCGGCCATCCTGTGCGTGCTGTAAGCTGAGTCTTTGAGGGGAAAATAACACATCCCCTGAAAATAAGCCCTAGGATGTCTTCTGGAGGAAAAATAAATATAAGACCCTGTCTTATTTTCGGGGAAACACAGTAGCTCCATTCTGACAGAAGAGATCCTTTTCTCTGTTCCAGGGGATTACATTTAAAATTATTTGATTAATCAATATGTCAAAAAGTCTTCAAATACATGAAGATTAAAAATGAGGTTTTAGAAAGAAGCTATAAATTGGTTCTTAAATACAGAAATAGGTATCATATTGTCAAGTTACTTAACTTCCTATTTTTCTTGTCTGTAAAGTAGAGATATTAATACTCCTACCTCAGAGGGTTATTTTAAGGAATAAGTGGAACTAATATATGTAAAGCCCTGGGAAGAGTGTCTGGCACTTAGTAAAAGCTGTATTGGTGTTTCCTGTTATTATTACCTGTGTCCTGCAGAGCAAAATCCCTCAGAAGTACTACTGTCACGGTCTTTCTTGAATTTTCTTCTCGTCAGCTTCTGGCCATCACTATACCTCCAAAACTGCTCTTATAAAGTCACCAGTGACTTCTATTTTTCTAATCCAGTTCTCTGTTCTCATTTTACTTGACTTATCAGCATCATCTGACATGGTTGACCACTCTCACTCAACTCACTAGGCTTCAAAGATAAACAATTGTGTCTTTTACATAAAGACTTTACTTCTGTCTAAATGGCTGTTCCTTCTTGGTCTCCTTTCCTGGTTCTTTCTCATCTCTCTAACTGTAAAACTTTTAAGTATTCCAGCTTTGTGGACCTCTTCTCTTCATTATCTACTAGATATGTACCCTTAGTGGTCTCCTCTCACTGTTTTAAATATTAACTGTAAGCTGACAATTCCCAAATGTGTATCTCTAGCCAGGACCTTTCTTTTAAACTCCTGGTCCATAAATTGAATTGCCTACCCTCCTTCATTTGGATTTGTGAAAAGTTTTTTCAAATATAATATGACTCATCAATAATTCTAGACTTTCACTCCTAAGCCTGCAGCTTCTCTCATGTCTTTCGCAACTTAGTGAACATTCAGGCCACAAACAGAATAATTCCCGAATCCTTTTTCTCTCACACCTCATAGCCAGTAGATCAGTAAAAGCTGTTACTTCCACATTCCAAATATATTCAGAATTTGATTACTTTTCGCCACCCTACTGCTACAACCACCATTACCTCTCACCTGGATCACTGTAACAGTCTCTTAACTGGCCTCTTCCCTTAGTATCTTTAGTCTGCTCTCAAAACAGCAGCCACTGTTAGTTTTTAAAAATGTAAAACACAACACGTTTTATCGCCTCAAAACTCTTTAACAGCCTTGCTTATAATTAAAAGCCAAAGTCCTTAAAATGTCTTATAAAGTCCTGGTCTGCTTTGATCTTATCTTCTAATACTCTCCTCTCTTTGTTCACACTATGCCAGCCATAATAGTTTCTTTGCTATTACTTGACTGCTACACACACTATTTCATGGCCTTTCACTGGTGTTTCTTCTGCTTAGAATGATCTCCTCCCAGATGTTTCCATGGTGCCTCTTCAGGTCTGTTTACCTTCTCAGTTAGGCTTTCCTTGACACCCCATTTTTGGTTGTCCTAATTCCCTTTCTCAGATTAATTTTTCTCCATAGCATCTATTACTTTGTGACATATTGCCTATTTAAATTTTTTAAAATTTGAAGTACAATATACATTTATACATTTGTGTAAAATGCGCAAATCTTAAATGTACAACTCAAAATTTTACACATGCACATACATACCTATATACACTGCTAGGTAACTACCACAAACCAATATACAGAATATTTGCAAAAACACAGAAGTCTCCCTCATGAGTATCCTAGTGAATAACATTCCTCCAGAGATGACTGCTACTCTGACTTCTACCAATACAGACTGGTATTTTGCCAGTTGCTGAACTCTACTTCCATGGAATCACATACTATATACTATGATATAATTGTTTATTTATAGTTTTGTCTTGCTCACCAGAATGCAAACTTCATGAGGGTTAGATTATATCTACTTATTCACTGCTGTATTTACAGTGTCTATAAATGGGACCTGAAACATAGTAGGTGCTCAATAAATATTCACTGAATGAATGAAAAATCAAAGTAGCATAATTAAGTTTTCCTTTTCTTGAAACTGAAGGGCAAAAGTTATTTTAGTAGAATTATCTCCATCACTATTACAGATATCTATGGAAATAAGATACTCCCAACTAAGCCTAAACTTGGTTAGAATTGTTTTAGCGCTAATTTAGAGTGTCTTATACCTAATTAAAAACCTAAAGCCAAGCCTTCTGTGATAACATATACATTTAGATAACTAAAAATAAAAGCTTCTTAGGCAAACATAGTTAATACTATATGAACAGTTTTATAAGAGAGTTTGGAAAAGACAAAAACTACAGTATCAGAGAATAAACTGATGGTCACCAGGGATTAGGGGTGAGTGGAAACATTGACTACAAAGGAATAGCATGAACATGGATTTTTTTAAGGTGATGAAACTACTCTGTATTATGATGTGGTAATAATTGTAAGAATCCATACATACGTTATAACTCACAAAATTAAACACAAAAAATCTACTTACTGTGTTATTTTAAAAATAATATATCCTTTTGCTACCTTTCCACAAATATTTTCCTCCTTTCCTTTTTATCCTAAAGTTGTCATTCATTTTTACTTTTCTACAATTCTCTATTCCTTTATTCATAAAATCTCTAGCTATACTAAATGTTTTCTATGTTTTCAAACATGCCATGTTCTCTCTTGATTTCAGGTCTTCATTTATGGTGATAGCTCTGAAAACCATTCTCTTGGCTTATTTTTACTCATTCTTCTGGTTTCGGTAAATATATTACTTCACCAAGGAAGCATTCCCTACCCTCTACTTATAGGCTGCCTATGTTCCTGCCATATGGTTCCATAGCATTCTGCACTTTACCCTTCATATGCTCACATATTTAATTGTTAATACATGTTCCATTTCTCTCTCTCCCACTATCCTGTGAGCTCCATGAAGGCAGGGATGAGTAATGTTTTATTCATTAAGTAATCCTTAGTGCCAATATTGTACAAGGCACATAACAGAACCACCACAAAGAATGCTCTACACTCATCTACCTTTTGTCCTTTTATTCTTGATGGCACAAAACCTCCCTTCATGTTCACTGAACATTTGTACATTTTCTTCTTAAGTTCTCAGTATCCACGTACAAGAAAAACACTCCTTCCTAGCCTTTTTTTTCTGTACAAAATATGTTTCTAACGAACTTTGACCATTTTAAATTTAAATTCCTTTAATCTTGTACTCTACATTTAGGGCTGAGAAACAGTTTTATAATCTGATAATTTAAATGACAAAAAAGACTTACCTTAATCAAATCAATAAATAACAATATGGTTAATTATGTATGAGATCTACCCTTGTTTAAATTTACAAAAAGGAAAGTCTAACACTCTTTGTATTCCATTGATAGCAATCTCTCTATATATAAAATTGCATTTAGAATAGCGTTAAGGATTAAAACAACTAATTTTGGCTGTCTTTTTATTTTTAACCACAGTTTAATTCACATATTTAAGGTTCTATCAGTTTTAAACTTTATTATGATAAGAAACAAACTCCATGGCCGGGCGCTGTGGCTCACGCCTGTAATCCTAGCTCTTGGGAGGCCGAGGCGGGCGGATTGCTCAAGGTCAGGAGTTCAAAACCAGCCTGAGCAAGAGCGAGACCCTGTCTCTACTATAAATAGAAAAGAAATTAATTGGTCAACTGATATATATATATAAAAAATTAGCCGGGCATGGTGGCGCATGCCTGTAGTCCCAGCTACTTGGGAGGCTGAGGCAGAAGGATCACTCGAGCCCAGGAGTTTGAGGTTGCTGTGAGCTAGGCTGACGCCACGGCACTCACTCTAGCCTGGACAACAAAGCGAGACTCTGTCTCAAAAAAAAAAAAAAAAAAAAGAAACAAACTCCAGGTATACAAATATTGATCACTAAGTTACATTCTGGAGAACTGTGTTCAAAAGTAATAGGCCCCAAATAGAAGTATAGTAAAGGGGTATATCTTTTTTTTTTTTTTTTTTTTTTTTTTTGAGACAGAGTCTCAACTCTGTCACCCTGGGTAGAGTGCAATGGTGTCTTCATAGCTCACTGCAACCTCAAACTCCTGGGCTCAAGTGAACCTTCTGCCTCAGCCTCCTGAGTAGCTGAGACTACAGGCAAAAGCCACTACACCTGGCTAATTGTTTCTATTTTTAGTAGAGATGGGTTCTCACTCCTGCTCAGGCTAGTCTCAAACTCCTGAGCTCCAGCAATCCTCCCGCCTCAGCCTCTGAGAATGCCAGGATTACAGGCATAAGTCACTGTGCTCAACCAAAGAGGCGTATTTTAAAGAAAGCAAAAAGTTTGTGAGAGACAGATTTTAAATGGAATAAGAAAAACACTCAGAATTACAACATATAATCATTTAAGGAAAACAAGTCATCTGGTCTTTTAAAGGAGAGATTGACATAGCCTTTATGAAACTTAAGAACTAAAGTAAAGCTTGCCACTAAGAATATCGTCAAGTGAGGTCCTAAGTATAAAACCATTTCTATGAAATAGAACTTAGAGTACTTAAACAACTATCTGCCTGTGCACCTGTGAGTGTCCATGTATTAAAATAAATTCAAAATAATTATCTAAGAAAAATCTTTCCCTTTTAGGCTGATATCCTTATTAGGCTTAATAATTTATCCCAAGAGAATATAAACCCCATCACCAACTCAATCTATTATTATCTATAATTCTACTTTTCACTGGTTATGGAGAATAACTATAATCCAAGTACTTCTAAAAAAATATAACCTTTTGATAAAGAAATCATGAGAAGGAATATAGGTGAAAAGACACACAAATGAAGCACAGCCACTCACAAATATGCTTATGGCTGGAGGATAATAGTCTTGCAAAACCAGCAAAGTTTGACACAGGAAAAAGAAGTTATAGATTGTTGTACAGAAAAAGCCAATGATTACAAATTCCATTGTAATAAAGAGATTCAGGAGAGATAAAACCAAAAATATTTTAATGTCAGTATGCTCCATTTTGTGCTTTATAAATAAAAATGTATGATAATGCCACTAAATGATGAAAATTAAGTGTAATAATACAGGCCTCAGTGCTGTGAGAACAACTTTTATGATCACAATTATAAAAAAAGTACATAAAACCATTTTCTGATAACTTTTATTTTTTAAAATAAATATTCTAAAGGTACTGTCTCTCATGGTCTGCAAAAATTATCTTAAAACATAAAACACCACCTTAAACAAAAATAACATGAAGAATCCAATTTAACCATCCTTCTCATCAGGTATTGAATCTTAAGTTATTATGAAAATAATTATACTCAGAATAAAATTTTAGTGCAACTATGTTGGGCAGCAATCAGAAGTTATTACATCTGTTACCTAATCCTAAAAAATTTGATACTAAGTAATGGAGCATGATTCAACAACATAAAAGTAAGTTTTCTTCACTCTTACCCTTGCATAGTGGAATTCTACTCCATAGAGTTCTAAGGTACGTGCTGTGTTTAGGTAATTAAACTCTGCTTCTGCAGGAGATAAGCCTCTGTAAAGACATCATTAGGTTAAAAATTAGTTCAATCACAAATATGGCTTAATTAGAAAAAGGCTATTTATCTGGAAAAATTACAGCAGTCAAAGTCTTCTACAAAGCACACTTAGTTCTGTGTAGTAACATCTAACTTATCTGGAGGGCACATTTTCAGTAACCCAAATTATTATTTTCCAGAATATCTTCTTATTTTTCAGAAGTACAAAAATATAGCGAGATTCAAAAGCCCCTGGCTGGTCTTATGGCTGTAGCAAAGCCATTCACTTTTAGATATAACTTAAAAGCAGTAAGTCTCAAAATTTGGTTCATATACCATATCTGCAATTTAATCACACAGGGTGCTTCTGAAACATACAAATTCTAAGGCAGCCTCCTGAGCAGTGCTTCTCAGAGTATGATATATACGCAAGTGTTGATTTACAAACAGAGAAATAAGAGTGTTGAAGACTTTTAGAATAATCTGGCAGAGTAATTTTATGTCTGCTGAATCTTAACAGTAAAACAGTAAGACCTATAATTTTTATGTCTTTGTTTTATTTCTCCATTATATTTCTCTAGTAATTCATTTTAATTATAATTTTCAAAATATAAATAATATAATAATGACAGATTGGGGGAAGAATTGTTTCTTTCATCACAGATGGTTTTATGAGTACTGTTCTACAGAGTCTGATGTAGGAGGGATGAGGTCCACACTGTTTATATTTAACAAGAATCCCAAGTGATTCTTATGAACACAAATGTAAGAGCCAATGATCTAAATGTAAAGCCTTTAAAAATAGATTTACTCCTATTTCATATCCAGTTCTAACAAACTGAGTTATCTGTTATCAGAATATAGCAGAGCAAAAGCAGCAAATGACAAAAGCCAAGATGACAACCTTTTATTCATTATTCATTAATGATACTCGAAAAAGGAGCCAATAGCCTGCAAATGCTTGATCATAACAAACATGATTCCTCAAAAAAAAATTTTTTTATTTTCCTTGTTTAAAGATTTGATGAACCATTTCTTTAAACCAAATAGAAATATATCGTCAATATTTTGCTAAATGTACAAACAATTTCCTTTAAGAACAGTCTTTTCATTATTGGTGTATTTTTAAAATCTGGTTTATCCTCAAACCCTTGATTCAGATATGCTATGTATAGAACACTGCACATGAGATTTACTTTTAGACCAAAATAGCCCCCTCACCATATTAGGCAATGTATTAAAATTCTTAGTCTATTTTAGATCAGGGTCAAAAAACTTTTGAATGGAAAGGGCTGTATAGTAAATATTTTAGGCTTTCAGATCATAGGGTCTCTGTGGCAACTACTTAACTCTGCCATTATGTACAAGCAGTCACAGAAAATATACAAACAATGAATGATGGTAATTGTGTTCTAGTGTTTATGGACACAGAATTTTATAAAATTTCACATACCACAAATGTTATTGTTTATTTAGATTTTTTTCAGCTATTTAAAATGTACAAAATAATCTTAGCCTGTGGGCCATATAAAAATAGGAAGTAGGCCATAGTTTGCCAAGCTGTTTGAGATACATGAACCATTACTAAATGAAAGTATGTTTTCTCAATAAGAGTTAATGTTTCTTCAGTGCCTACCATGTGCTAGGCACCAATTCTGAAAACATTTTGTGTATATAAACTCATTTAAGATTTATAAGAACTCCAGAGATAGATACTTTTATTATCCCAAATTTACCTATAAGGAAACAGAGAAGCAGAGACCTACAACAATCTGTCCAAGGTTATGAGAAGTCATGGTGGCTCACACCTGTAATCCTAGCACTCTGGGAGGCCGAGGCAGGTGGACTGCTCGAGATCAGGAGTTACAAACCAGCCTGAGCAAGAGTGAGACCCCATCTCTACTACAAAAAGAAAGAAATTAATTGGCCAACTAATATATATAGAAAAAATTAGCTGGGCATGGTGGCGCACGCCTGTAGTCCTGGTGACTTGGGAGGCTGAGGCAGCAGGATTACTTGAGCCCAGGAGTTTGAGGTTGCTGTGAGCTAGGCTGATGCCACAGCACGGCACTCACTCTAGCTTGAGCAACAAAGCAAGACTCAGTCTCAAAAAAAATAAATAAATAAATAAATAAAAGAAGTTATAAATAAGTAAGGTTATAAGTAAATAACCTTACCAGAATTTTAAACCAGCTAGTCTTGGCTCTTTAGTTCAGACTCTAAGCCAACAATATACAACACTGCTTTAGTTTCTCCCAGAGTAGTCTGAACCATACGTTAAAAGCAAAACTGAATTCTGAACCAATAAACAGTATGACTTCCTATTCAAATCAAGAAATTTGTTCTTTAAAGAAATTATGTTATAGAAAACTGGATTCATGCACATACACACACAAAAATCAAAGTTGAACAGTGTTATGAATGAAAAAGTGCTGCAGGTTGAGTAACCCTTATCTAAAATGTGTGGGCTCAGAAGTGTTTCAGATTATGATTTTTTCAGATTTTGAAACATCTGCATACACATGAGAGATATCTTCACTTATTTTCATTTATATCTTATACACATAGACTGAAAGTAATTTTATATGTTTATATGTTTAATAATTTGTGCATGAAAAAAGCTTTTGACTGTGTTTTGACTCCAAACCATCACATAATGGCAGGTGTAGAATTTCCATGTGTGGTGTATTACCGGTACTCAAAAAGTTTCAGATTTCAAATTTCAAATTTTCAGATTAAGGATGCTTAATCCATACTGTTTTTAAGAAATATATTTTAGTAACTTAGTATTACATGGAGTTCCTTTTCTTCTTCCTCTTGGCTCTATTACCAAACAGAATCAACTCCTTTCATATAACTAAAAACTGAGAATTACCATGCAGACTGATCTATGTATTTTAACTAGTAATATTCTAAAATTCTTTCTTAAAGAAGTGACAACTTTATGTAAAAGCAAATACATTTCTGTTTACATATAGCTTTATACTTCTTAGGAGAAATGAAAACAAAGCTCATATATTCTATGAAAAATAAGCAATGATTGTTTTGTATAGATCACACACATTTCTTTATAACCATCTTTATTATTTTAGATAATAGTAATGAGTCTATATTAAATAAATACAATCATCAAATTAGAAATAATTTAAAACATTTCTCTAGAAAGGATGCTATTAAGAAGTTTACCAAATAAACAAAAGACTAAATAAATCCTTACATATGTTGCTGATGTAATTTTGCAATTTCCTTTTCAAAATCTTGAGGTTGATTAGGAATGAAAGAATAATCTGAGAGGTAGCCTGGCAAATTCTCTGACTGATTGTAGTCTCCAAGTTCAGCTAATAATGGAGGGAAAATATTCATATTTTAAGAAATATATTTTTCAATTATTTTAGTCAGATCAGCAATGTCATTAATTCCATTGTGTTTAGAAATGTAAAATATTTATGCTTCTAATGTAACCACTTAAGCAAATTACAACAGTCTATTTTTTTTTTTTTTTTTTTTTTTTTTTTTTTTTTTGAGACAGAGTCTCACTTTGTTGCCCAGGCTAGAGTGAGTGCCGGGGCGTCAGCCTGGCTCACAGCAACCTCAATCTCCGGGGCTGAGCGATCCTACTGCCTCAGCCTCCCGAGTAGCTGGGACTACAGGCATGCGCCACCATGCCCGGCTAATTTTTTGTATATATATTTTTAGTTGGTCAATTAATTTATTTCTATTTTTGGTAGAGACGGGGTCTCGCTCAGGCTGGTTTCGAACTCCTGACCTTGAGCAATCCGCCCGCCTCGGCCTCCCAAAGTGCTAGGATTACAGGCGTGAGCCACCGCGCCCGGCCACAACAGTCTATTTAACATTCTTCTAGGCCTCCAAGAATTTCAGAGACAATTTTTTTCAAAAATCACAGTAATTGTTAATTGGACGTTTCATTAAATTTTCTTCAGCTGTCACTATATTCTGCGTAGTAACATGTCTAAAGAATGCCCACATTAAAGGCAATGTACTATTAACACAGACCCTAAAGTCATATGCTAATTGACCTAAAAGTGGGCTGATACTTACACTGAACAGCAAATGAAGCTAAAAGGGCAGCGGTATTATAAGGACAAGGCAATCTAAAACAAAACAGAAAATATAACTAAAGGTTAAACGTAATTAATTTCAAAAGTGCTATAATTTGTTATACTATTCACACTTGAAGCTTCTAAGTGACTTAATTTTAACTGTTAAAAAATGAACTTATTTGATGAAAGGAATTCATTTTTTGATAGATAATTTGTAATGATCATGTATTATTTAAATAATACAGAATTGAAAGTATTTTAAAAGTCCATTACAAAAGAATTAAAATAGCCCACCTTCCAGTAAGAATGTCTTGTTTAATTTGCAAAAAATACTGGTACCTTAAAAAAAAAAAGATAGCATTTATTGGAATTGTAACAATTTTAGTTCTAAAAAACTGTATAGTTATTGAAATACTCAAATATTTGCTTTTATAATTTATGTTAGCATATGCAAAGATATTTTTAAATAGGCTTTCATAAACTAATGAATCCAAATCTTTAAAATTCTTTGATATATGAAATTCGGTACCTTTAATGTCTTGATTACACTAGCTTCCACTACAAAACTCCTCAAGATTTTTCAGAGTTACATACCCAAGGGAGAACAATAGGGAGACATACTTTGGAGGATTGATGTATGCAGAAAATAGAACTGGGAAGCATAGAAAACTTCAGCATCAGAACCCTGTGAGAACTGATAGTAGCAACAACGCACCAGAGCCCAATTAAAGAAAATCATCCTTTTTGCTGTAATAGAAAGCCAGCTTCAAGGACAGGGGGGTGTTTTCATCATTTTATCATTAGGCATCAGGAAGCTGCTAGATGTAGAATAGCATCTATCCACTTCCATTTGAATTAAGAAACCTCTCTTTGATCAGAAAAAAACACAAGTGCCTTTCCCTACTATTGCTCTACTATTTTAATTGTCGTGTATGCTATTTCCTTAAAACCAACAAAAACATTAAAAGTATCCTATAACAAAACTTCTGAGATTGCTCACAAGGTGGCATTGTCCATAAGTCCCTGCTAGTGGGTAAGCCATTCACTCACAGATTTACCAATGCTTGGGCAAAGTCACCTGTGCTGTATAATGTTGGCAAAAGACCAAAATTTTGTGGTTTTAAATGTTTAAACAGGGAATTTTAAGATTTTTATTTTACCCAACTAAAAATAAAGTGATTATTTCAATAGTCAGAAGTCATTAAAAGTTCTAGTTGGCTAATTAAAGTCATTAAAAACTCCACGACAATTTCCAAATTACCAAAGAATGTAATTAAGATTTTCGGAGCATATATTCATTACAGAAAAAAAAAATGGATACAAATATCCTGGCTTCATATATTAATGAAGAACATAAATTCCTTGTAAGGCTTAATGCATAATATTCTAAATATTATCTACTTATTCAAATCCAAGATAGTATGTTTCTATCTGGCCTATCTGACATAATAATTAAAAGTTAAAGGTTCCTGATGGGAAACAATCTGAAAGTTAGGATTTAAAAGACATGTATATTCCTCGACATAAACTGTAAATCCCACATAAATAATACCAATACTTGCTGAATTTTACTTATATAACTCATTTAACCAAGCAGTAAGGATTGTTAAGAGTGGAAGCCAGAATTCCAAGTCCTAGGCTAAGCTAGCCTGTGATGTTGGGCAAACTATTTAAAATTTGGCCTAGCT
Source organism: Microcebus murinus (assembly GCF_040939455.1). Classification (NCBI taxonomy): domain Eukaryota; kingdom Metazoa; phylum Chordata; class Mammalia; order Primates; family Cheirogaleidae; genus Microcebus; species Microcebus murinus. Next base: position 10,504,780 of record NC_134111.1, read on the forward strand.
TTAGTCTCTACATTTGCAAAAAACAAAGGCATATTACTTGCTAGTATAGGTATTTCAGGAATTGGAAAAATTTTATTCCAATGATGCTAGCATCTACTAATACTAAATGGAAACTCTTTGACGCCATTCTTTTTTCCCACTAATTCAAAATGGAGTCTCAAGGTAAGGAGGTGTAGATTTCCTGTTTTGTAGGGTCTAAACCAGTCCTGAAAATTTAACAGCTGTGGCCATAGGTGTCTTCTTACTAATCACCACCATCACATTAAGACTACTCAAGCACTAAAGTTTTAAAAGTATTTAAAGTATTTCTTAACCCTGGCTCCATATTAGAATCACCTGGGAAGCTTGTAATGCCTAACTATATTCAGGTCCATCTGAGACCTATTAAATTGTAATATCTAGAGGTGTGCCCAAGACAAACAGTATGGTTTAAATCTCCCCCAAGTGATTCTAATTTGTAATTGAAGAAAAATCATTCTTCTTCGATTGTAATAAAATAAAAATTAGACATTGACCCCATTAACATTCCATTATAAAGGTTTTTTGAAATAAACCATTATTTCTAGTGAAAACAAAGATCTTCTAAGACTGATAGACTGAGCATAAATTAATTCACTGACCACTATCAAACTTGATTTTACTTCTACTCCAGAAGTTATTTTGACTTAATTACCAGTGAGACACATTTATTTCCTGATTATGTTATCACTACAGGCTATAATAATAAAAGAATCAACCCATTCAAGTTCCATTCAGAAATGCAAAGACAGTTTTATGAGTGAAGTAAATTATGAACATGGCTATAACTGACAATATTTTAATTGTTTACATTAACTTTTCATAAACATTAAATCTCTTAGAAATCCGACTTTAAATTATTGGACTTTTAGTTGTAAATATTTATTATATGATTATGTAAAATATATATTATGGAATATTTTACTACTTGATTTTAAGTTATCCTATGTACCAGGAAATAAAAAAACACATTTAATATTATTTTATAATCTGCAATTTTCATTAATTCATTGTACTTTCCTTGAAGTTCATGTAAAATAAAGGGAAGTTTTATTATACTGAGAATTATTTATTAAGATAAAAGATTTTTATTTTATTTTCTTTCTTTCTTTTTGTTGAGACAGAGTCTCACTCTGTTGCCCCAGCTAGAGTGCTGTGGCATCAGCCTAGCTTACAGCAACCTCAAACTCCTGACCTTAAGTGATCCTCCCGCCTCAGCCTCCCAGAGTGCTAGGATTATAGGTTTATAAGTGGGCAGAGCCCGGCCCTTGTTATTTTAATTATTTAATAAGAACAAGAACAGCAAAACTTGACTAATTAAGGTCTATAATATTAAACTAAAAGGTATTCATATAACATAACTTTGTTTTTCAAGATAAATTAGCTCAGATTCTACTTTTAGTGGCAAACATTAGGACTGCCTAATCCAGAGCCTACATCTGTGTTCTTCCATTATAAAAAAAATAAAAATAAAAATAAAATATCTGCACTCCTTCCACAAACACACAGAAAAGGCTCTCAGAATTTCAATCTAATTTATGTTACTTGGTCTACTATTAAAAACTCTACTTTATAAACACCTAAGAACTGGCAGCTGCAGCTAATTAAATATCTTTAATTTGCCCTTTTGTTTCTTCACTCCAACACAGTATCCTAAAGGATAACTGATATGTTAAAATCTAACATCCCATCTATGGGGAGTTTTAGGTATGGATTTTTAAACTGATATGTATCTTTTAAGTAATTCCAAATATAGTCACGGACCTATATACTTATATCAGAGAATTTTACAGAAGGCATAATATGCTAATTTTTACTCTGTCTTTGAAAAAAACCTTATTACTAATTCTGTCTTTCAAGTAATGCACAAGGTTTTCATTCAGCTTATTTTAACAATGACAGTTACCACACTGTCAGTATTTCTATTTCTACCTTCAACATTTCACCTTACATTCAAGAATACTGTCAGAATGCTCATCTGGATCATTCTTATGTGCACTTTGTCAAGTAAAAGTGACAAGAAAAAATGAGATAGTAACATAAGCTCAGACATAAAATGGGCAGTAAAGTGGGCATGTAAAGGCCTCCACATGCTACTGCACTCCCTATAACATCCTTTATAAAGTCCATTATATTTTCCTTAGAAGCAAAGATTAAAAATACATAGGAAAAAAAGGTACCTGACAATTATTACTGCTCATGATGGTCATATATTTTATAAATTCCATGTTCTCAATGAAAAAATATATAGAGAATATGTTCTTACATGAAAAAAAAAAAACACAAAAAAATTGTCACTATGTAGCATCCCCCTTGGATCCCATTTCAGTAGCATCTGATTATCTCAATTAATAGACAAGACAATTTTCTACAAGACAAGTAGAAAATTTTAATATTTGCACAACTCAGAGAGCTGCTTGTGGCTGAATTGGTGGCCTGAAGTTGTAATTCCATAAAGCCCTCCAAGCCATCCAAAAGGGGAGAAAATAGTTATTTTGCTATATCCATAACTTATTATGTGTTAACCAGAAAGCTCAGGATTATACCCTAGTAATCTATTTTGCCTAATTAATTTTATAATTTCATATTAGAGTTTTCACAGTATTTTCAAGAAAAATATGCTCCATCAACCTACCTTGTATATTCTTCTTGTAACTTATTGGGGTCACTTACAAAAAATTTGACTCTAAAGTTCAAACTGTAAGGAGATCCTCCTAAAATTAACAAAAGCAGTTCTAATTAATCAGATTATATTAATCCTTTATCTTTATAAAACATACTTGCAAAACATCAAGTAAATATGTATGCTCACTCTTTAGCTGCTTCCTTATTGGTTTGTTTGGATCCAGCCACCTCTGTAAAATAAATAAATAAAACATTTCTTTTTTTCCTTGAGGAACTAATATATCTATTCTTTTTTTTTTTTTATTTCGGCATATTATGGGGGTACAGATTTTAAGGTTTCAATAAATGCCCTTTCCCCCCTCCCCCAACAAGTCTGAGTTTCCAGCATGACCATCCCCCAGATGGTGCACATCTCACTCATTATGTATATATATACCCGCCCCCCTCCCAAAAATATCTATTCTTACAAATCTATTTCATTTAGAGATTAATACTAAAAATTGCATTTCTGAAAAAGCTTAAGTAGGAAAAAAAACCATTAAATTATGGGACAAAATTTTTCATATCAAATATAAAATTATGTTAGAAATTACTGAATGTATTTATCAGAACTTTAAGACTTTGATTTGAACTTCCCATCAAATTATACATTGTGTAAAACCTCTCTTTCAAAGTGAAGACGATTAACTACTACAGCAATCTGAAGTGATTTCCATTAATTTAACTATAGTTTATAGCAGTCTAGCAAATTTTTAAAATGTTTTCCATCTTTCATAGAAAAGAAATGCCGGGCTTTATACTTTCATTCAGACAAAATTTAACTATAGAACTTTAAAATCTACTCTTAGAAGATATTTTGTAATTTCTATCCTATTCCTTTAAACATAAAATAAAGTCCCCTTCCCCCTCCAAAAAACCCCACCAATTTTGTATGAGATAATGTTTAGTTTTGAGAATGAATGCTGTTTGTGTGTGAGGATTTTAAGCTTTCGCAATACATCTGAATGCCCGTTAAGCTCTACTTCCAGAAAATTATAACTGAATTCAGAAAAATTTCAAGTGCCAATATGTTTCAGTTAAAAAATTAAACAACCCAAAATGAGGTACTAGATGTGGTAGTATTTTCAAAGCACTATATAAATGTAAGCTTATGTATCATTATTTATAAACCTAACTTCTACTGCCCACATATGAATTCATGCAGAGCACACAGATTTTAATAACAAATGGCTGAGAGTACTCAATGAATCTTTCCTCTCTATCATCTATAACATCCAACACATTAAATCTAGCTGATTCCATTTTTAAACTGTACCTAGAATTTATCAATTTATCATCTTCATCTCTCTGGTGTAGGCTTTGGCCACTGCTCTCCGAGTTATTGTTGTTTTTTTCTTTTTCCCCTCACCATCTCCCTCTTCATCCTCCATACAGTAGCTAGAGTAGTTTTTTAAAACATAAACTAGATTATGACACTCCTTTGCTAACAGCTCTTGATAACTTCTCTGCAAGGTCCAAAGTCCTTACCATGGCTTGACTAGTCTCTTCATTTCTTCTGAGTACACCTCCATTTAATAAGTCCCAGCCATTATGGCTTCCTTTCTGTTTCTTAATGGCCTCCCTTCAGTTTCTCAAAGATGCCATCTTAAAGCCCTCAATTTCAAGTTTCCCTTTCATAAGATGTCCTCTAGCTTTCCTATGGCTCTCTTAGCATAACCTGTAAGTCTAAGCTTAAATACTACCTCCTCAGAAAGGCCTCATGGACCTCCCTATCAAAAGTATGTCACACAGCTCCCATTTAGTCAGTTATTTTTTATAAACAAGCAAGTAACAGTAAATTCCTTTATAACATTACCTAAATTATGTTTGTTTTATCTTTTTATTCATTTATTAAAAAAAAATTTTTTTAAAGACAGGGTCTCATTCTATCACCCAGGCTGGAGTACAGTGGCCCAATCACAGGTCACTGCAAACTCTACCTTCTGGACTCAAGCAATCCTCCTGCCTCAGCCTCCCAAGTAGCTAGGACTATAGGTGTGTGCTACCATGTATGGCTAATCTTTCTTATTTTTTTGTAGAGATGAGGTTTTGCTATGTTGCCCAGGCTAGTTTTGAATTCATGGCCTCAAGCAATCCTCCCTCGGCCTCCCAAAGTGCTGGGATTATAATGTTTTTACCTTGTTATTGCTTGTCTCCTTCATTGGATTATACATTCCCTGAGGTCAGGAATAAAATCCGTTTCAGTCAACACTAGATCGTCAGCACCCAACACAGGGCTTGGCATATACTATGTATTAAAAATATTTATTGAAGGACTAAACCTGCTGAATGACTCAACAGTTGGTAAGGTTATCAGCCCAATTTAATACATTTGTTTCCTCTATCTATCCACCCATTTATCCATCTTTCCACTCATTTATCCATCTTTCCACTCATTTATCCATTACTCTGTTGATTTTGTTCTTCATATTTTCTAGAAAAACTCATAAATTATATTCACTTTAATGACTACCTAAAAACCAAAATTTAGAATCCATTAATTTATCTAAAGCTTGCCTTCCTCACTCAGTTCTCCTTAAAATATTCTGATATAAGAAATACAAATATATTTCTATATATAAATAGACATGTTAAGTGGACATAGCTTAGAAGGAATATAATGATAAGCACTGAGAAACTTAATAGCCCTTATGATGTCATGAGATAGGACCTTGGTTCACATAAAAACCATGAAAATGGGGCAATGCTATGTCAATACTGAACAGAAAGATGGCATTCATGGTAAAAATCTGTCATTAAGTTGAAATACTAGGAAAAAAAAACACATAAAGAAGTTCTACAGATCAGTAAAGATCAACTCTAACAGAAAAACAGGCAACGGATAAGAACAGAAGTTCAGAAAGAAATAAAAATGACATTTAAGTATGTGACCAATCTTGATCATAATTAGAGAAATACAAATGTAATCTACATTAAGTTATTATTTTTCAACAGAAATACTGGCAAAGATTAAAAGTTTTGATAACATACAGGTGAGAAAAACAGGCACTCTCACACATAGCTTCTGAAATTATTTAATAAAGTGTACCATCTCAATGGAGGACAACTTGGCAATATTTATCAAAATATAAAACACTTATGACAATAGAACCACCATCATTTTTATATAGGATTTTTAGTGAGCTATATTTCACATACCACAAAATCCACCATATTAAAGTGTATATAGTTCATTGTACTTTAGTATATTCCCTATGTTGTGCAAATATCAGCCCATCTAATTCCAGAATACTACCATTACTCCCAAAAGAAATCCTGTACCTATTAAGCAGTCAGTCCCAATGTATCCCTCCACATAGCCCCTGACAATTACTAACCTACTTTCTGTCTCTATGGATTTGCCTATTTTGAACATTTCATAAGAATGGAATCATATAATAGGTAGCCTTTTGTGTTTGTTTACTTTCGCTTAATATAGTATTTTCAAGGTTGATTCATGTTGTAGCATGTAACAGTACTTCATTCCTTTTTATGGCTGACATATGGGTTGTTTCTACCTTTTGGCTAAATGAATAATAACATTATAAACATTTGTGTACAAGTTGATGTGTGAACATACATTTTCAATTCTTTTGCCTAATATATGTCTAGGAGTGATATTGCTGGCTCATATGATAAACTCTTTTTGAGAAACTTCCAATTTCCACAGTAGCTGCACCTTTTTATATCCTTACCATCAATGGTGCAATTTATTTAAATCCTCATCAATATTAGCTTTTAAAAATTATAGCCATGCTAGTGATAGTACCATTCCTTTTTTATTGCTGAATTAACATTCCATTGCATACCCACACACACACACTCACACACATATCACATTTGGTTTATCTAGTCACTTCATGGACATCTGAGTTGTTTCCACTTTTTACCTATTATGAATAATGTTGCTATGACCATCTGAGTACAAATTTTTTGTGTAGATACGATGTTTTGAAGCCCCTTGAGAATATAATGTAGGAGAATTGCTTACAGTAACTGTTTTGTTATATACTGAAAACAAGTATTATAAACCCTCAACTTTGTTCTTACATAAATGGGTACTGAGATCACTACCTACATTTAGGTACAGATTATACTTTCTGTTCCAAGAACTGCTATATCCATTGGATGATTGTACTATATCTGAGAAAAGTTTCTTAACTGTCAGAAATACCATACATATGAATTTTAAATGCCATTATGTTTCACTAGAAACTAGTAACATCTAAATAATACTGATAGCTAAAAAGAAATGGTATATCATCATGAACTCTATCAATTTGTGAGGCGTTTCTGTTTAGGCATGGAGCTCTGTTTTAATCTTCTCAAAAGCCAATTTCTCATTCTTTTTCCTTGGAAGAATCTTTTTTTTATTCTACACACTGTTTCATACTAATGATTTTATCTGCCAAAACATAGTAATGAAATTTCTACAATTGAGTATATACTTAATTTCTAGAAAAGTTCCATGGGAATTTAAAAAGAAAATATAGACTATGCAATTGATTGAATCTGATGGCTGTTACTAAAATGTTCTTTATGCTTGTATTATTTTTATTTGCTGCACCCATAACATTGAAAAAAGCATTCTTTCACGAAATCTACTATACTTATCACTAGTGAGTTTTATTATTCAGATGATTATATTTTTAATTTCTAAAATCTTTCATTGTTTCCTTTACATGGATGCCACATTCTAACTGTGCCAAAGTAAATTATACTTTTTCTTTCGTTTATTAGCATTAATATTTACTGAGTGCTTACCAAGTTCCAAACACTGTTTCATGCAATTTACATGAAAAAATTCACTTCATCTTATCATCCCCAAGACTGGCACTATTTTTGTCATCTTTACAGACTGCTCTCCTATATAAAATCTTTGTTTTGCTCACTTAAGTTTATCTGTTTCATAGTGATGACTTTCCTCAAATGTTGGTAACTATTTTGCTGAATGTTTATTTTTATATGAAATTCCCTGTAAGATTCTTTGTGAATACTTTATGTGTCTGCCTATTTGTGGAGAAGAGCTAATCTACATAGCTGGACTCCAATAGTTGGTTACAGATAGACTGTGCTGCCAGAGATTATAACAGCTATTCTCTTGAGCAAAGGTGTTTTCCCTCATTCCACTGGGTATCACCAGACAACTGAGGGTATTGAATTACCTCTCCAAATACAAGTATCCACACTTAATGATAGACATTACTAATCATTTACCACATGGCCCATGAGTAGGAATTGGATTGACCCAACTGGGCTGCTTCTACAGCAGTACATCTCTTCCCAACCATTCCCCCTAGTCAATCTCAACAGGTTCCCTCCCTGTTAATTAATGAATTTGGCACAACCCGGAACCACTCTATCATTCTGTAGTTTTGAGAGCTTCGGCAAATTATTTCATTTCTCAGTATCTCGATCATCTCATCTACAAAATGAGGATTATAGTATCTAACTCATAGTAGTATTCTAAATTTGACAAAATATTTAGTACATAGTAAATCTTTAATATACATTTAGTAATGTGCACTAAGTTTGTTGTATTGCTACAGACAAATGTATAGCTGCTTTTGTAAAGAGGAAGCTTAAATATTTTTAAAGAACATAAATGTAGGATTTTAAGACAGTTCTGTAAGCTTGCATTTGAAGCAATCGTAAAATAATTATAGATATACAACACAAAAATAAATGAAACAAGAAATTCAGACAGTCAAGTAACCAAAAGTAAGATAGCTTCTTGAGACTGGATGGCAAAGACAGTCTTTCCTCTGCTTACTGGGAAAAGGAGGCTTTTGCTGCACAGGGCTTATATATAGGAGGTGCATATTAGACCTATAAAGTGAGTCTTGTTGACAGCATATAGTTAGATCCTGTATTTTTTTTTTCTTTTTCCCTTTTCTGTTTATCTATGTCTTTTGATTGGGAAATTTAATCTATTTGTACTTGGAACACTGGCAGGGAAGCACATACTTTTGGATCTTGCTATTTGTTTTCTACTTGTCATAGCTTTCTTTGTCCCTCATTTCCTCTACTACTGCCTTCATTTCTGTTTAGTTGCCTTTTTTGATTCCCCTCTCATTTGCTTTTGTGGATATTCTATAGCTATTTTCTTTGTTGCTACCACAGGGATTATATAAGGCACCCTAGAGTTACATTTTATATTAAACTGTTACAAACTTAACTTGCCTATAAAAACAATACTTTTACAATTCTACCCCCCCAACTCTATGTTATGAAAGCCAAAGATTAGATCATTACATATTGTGTACCCTTTAACAGAGATTTTATAATTTCTTTTTTTTAATAGACAGGGCCTTGCGATGTTACCCAGTTTGGACTTTGTAGCTGTGAGTACAGGCATGTGCCACTGTACCCAAGTCTAGATTTCATAATTGTTCTTTATGCATTTGTCTTTTAAATACTGTAGAAAATGAATGAAGTTACAAATCAAAATTACAATAATATTGTTTTTATAATCATTCATGAATTTACTTTTATGGGAGAACTTTATATTTTTATGTGGCTTTGATTTATTGTCTAACATCTTTTCACTTTAACTAGAAATACTACCTTTAGCATTTGTTTTAGGATATGTCTAGTGGTGTTGGGTCATAAAATACAAAATGTCCAATTTTGAATCCAAAGTGTAGTTTATTATATGTCAAAGAAAAAGTAGTACAGAGATTGTGAAAAATGGTGGATTAGGGATGTCCTCCTGGCTCTTTGCTTTCAGAGTGGGAGGTGAAGAAGGCGGCCTGAATCACTCGAATGGGTAGTTTTCCCACAGGATCGGCTTCACGGAATTGCAGGGAAGCTTTGAGGGTCAGGAGTATTGGGAAAAGGAGGAAAGTGACTCAGTGGATTTGCTGTGAAGTTCCGAGAATCCGAGTAGTACAGTGGGGATTGGAGTGCAAGCTGGCCATGCTCAGTGGCCAACCAAAAGGGACTGTGTGATCCGTCTCACAGGGGGACAACTTCTCCTTCACCGACCTCCATATCCACACAAGCAGGGAAGTGCCTGAAGTCAGCATGAAGAGGTAACACGGGTGGTCAGGCAGTCTGGAGAGGAGGCAAGATCGGAGAGCAATTTGAAATCTCCAGGGCATGGTGAAGGCTCTCCTTTCCTGGGAGATCTGTACACACCAGCGGATTATGCCTTGCTTATGAAGGGACAGAAAAGTGAGACGGATCGCTCATTTGACTGAGTTGTCAGGTGGACTCCGGTGGCCCAAGTGCTGCTGGCGAGAAAGCGGAAGAGGGAGTGAGTGCGATCCTCCACGGATTCTCCCCAGGGGACTGCAAGGCCCAAGCTCTCTCAGGGACGCATGGAAAGTTTTCACCCCTCGGCGGAACCTGTCCATGATCCCCAGCTGCTGGAGTGTGGCCGGTGAGGGAGCGGAAGAGGGAACAAGCGTGATCCTCCGCTGATCCCTCCTAGGAGACTGCAGCAGCCCAAGCTCCGCTGGTGACACGAAAAAGGGAAAGTTTTCACTATTCGGCGGAACATCTCAGTGGCCTCAGGCCGCTCAAACTCTGCTAGTCCATAGCACATATCTCCAGATCTGCCAAGAATCGTCCCTCAGGAATTCCAGATTTTAGGTCATAATACAGTCCCTGCACCTCTAATCCTCAATAAGGGAACCACATGAGAAAGAAACAGTGAAAGTTTACAGGAAACATGAAGGACCAGGGAGAAAAGTCACCTCCAAAGCAAAATACTCATTCCCCATCATCTGACACCAACTTAGATGATATGAGTAAACTGACGGAGGAAAATTTCCGAATGTGGATTGCTACAAAATAAAATGGAATTAAAGAGAAAACAGAATCACAACATAGAGAAACCACAAGAACAATACAGGAAATAAATGAAAGATTCTCCAAAGAAATTGAGATTATCCAGAAAAATCAAACAGAAATTCTGGCAATGAAGGAAATAATCAAGGATCTCCATAGTACAGTGGAAAGCCTAAAGAACAGGATAGATCATGCAGAGGAAAGAATCTCAGAACTTGAAGATTATGCCTATGCTCTAAACAATTCAGAGGAAAAAAGGGAACACAGAAACAAGAGACAAGACCAAAGTTTATAGGAAGTGTGGGATTATGTTAAAAAGCCAAATCTCAGATTGACTGGAATTCTGAAAGGGGAAGAGGAACAATCACAAGGGCTGGAAAACTTATTTCATGGAATACTGGAGAAAAATATGCCACACCTAGCTAGAAATCTTAATATCCAAATACAAGAAGCACACAAAACTCCTGAGAGACTCAATGTGAAAACCCAATCACCTCGTCACATGGTTTTTAGGCTGACCAAAGTAAACGTGAAAGAAACAATTCTCCGTGCAGCGAGACGAAAGCAGCAAATGAACTATAAAGGTAAGCCTATCAGACTAACAGCAGACTTCTCATCTGAAACCTTACAAGTCAGGAGGGATTGGGTGCCTATCCTTAATCTTCTAAAACAGAACAAAGCCCAATCTAGAATTCTTTATCAGGCAAAATTAAGTTTCATCTATGAGGGAGAAATAAAGTCCTTCACAGACAATCACTGAAGGAATTTGCAAAGACCAGACCATCTCTACGGGAAGTTCTCAGATCCGCATTTCTAACAAAACAGGGCAGTAAACACTCCTCAAAGAATTAAAGTTTAGATTTCGAACTACATGATTTACTTTACTCAAGGAGTAAAGTAAAGCAACAAATCTCCACCCAACAATATGAATGGTAATCTTCCTCCAATTTCAATCCTTTCAATAAATATAAATGCTTAAACTGTCCTCTGAAGAGATATAGACTGGCAGAATGGATAAAAATTCATAAGCCTAGTATGTGCTATCTACAGGAAACACATCTAACCAACAAATATGCCTTCTGGCTGAAGGGATGGAAAACTATCATCCAGTCAAATGGAAGTCAAAAGAAAGCTGGGGTAGCTATACTATTTGCAGATAACATAAGCTTTAAAATAGCAAAAGTAAAAAAGAATAAAAAAATAAGAAAAATAAATAAAAATAAAAAATAAAGAATAAAGAAAATGTAAAAAAGAATAAAGATGGCCATTATATAATGGTGAAAGTGAAGATCCAACAAGAAGATTTAACAATTCTTAATATCTATGCACCCAATACAGGAGCACCCAATTACTTAAGGCAAACCTTGTCTAATCTAAACACCATGTTACACAACACTGCCATAGTAGCAGGGGACTTCAACACTCCACTGAATGATCTGGATAGATCCTCCAAACAGAAAATAAGCAAAGAAATAATGGACCTGAACAGAGGCCTTGATCAAAAAGGTCTGACAGATCTCTATAGAGCATACCATCCAAATAAACTTGAATTTACATTCTTCTCAGCAGCCCATGGATCCTACTCCAAAACTGATCACATCTTAGGCCACAAATCAGATCTCAATAAATTAAAGAATATAGAAATTATAGGCCAGGCGTGGTGGCTCATGCCTATAATTCTAGCACTCTGGGAGGCTGAAGTGGGTGGATTGCTCGAGATCAGGAGTTAGAAACCAGCCTGAGCAAGAGCGAGACCCTGTCTCTACTATAAAAAGAAAGAAATTAATTGGCCAACTAATATATACAGAAAAAATTAGCCAGGCATGGTGGCACATGCCTATAGTCCCAGCTACTCAGGAGGCTGAGGCAGTAGGATTGCTTGAGCCCAGGAGTTTGAGGTTGCTGTGAGCTAGGCTGACACCACAGCACTCACTCTAGCCTGGGCAACAAAGGGAGACTCTGTCTCAAAAAAAAAAAAAAAAATTAAGAAATTATACGTTGTATCTTTTCTGACCATAATGGCATAAAATTACAGTTCAATTCCTATAGAAACACTCAACCACTCACAAAATCATGGAAACTAAACAATCTATTATTGAAAAATTATTGGGTTAAGGAAGAAATTCAGAGGGAAATCAAGAATTTCTTCAAACAAAATGATAACAGTAATACTTCTTACCAAAACCTGTGGGATACAGCAAAAGCTTACCTGAGAGGAAATCTAATAGCAATTAATGCTCACATCCAAAAAACAGAAAGCTTAGAAAATGGCAACCTAATGAATAGGCTCAAGGAATTGGAAACAGAAGAGCAAACAATTTCCAATCCTAATAGAAGAAAAGAAATAACAAAGATCAAAGCAGAACTTAATGAAACGGAGAACAAGAGAACTATCCTAAAGATCAACAAAACCAGAAGCTGGTTTTTTGAAAAGATAAACATAATTGATGGCCCTCTCGCTAGACTGACAAGGACTCAAAGGGAAATGTCTCTAATAAACTCAATAAGAAATGAAAAAGGAGACATCAAGACAGACACCACAGAAATACAAAACATTATATTTGACTATTATAAAAAATTATACACCCCCAAACTACAGAACGAAGACAAAATGGACAAATTCTTGGATTCATATAACCTCCCTAAGTTCACCCAGGAGGTAACAGAATTCCTGAACAGACCAATCTCAAGCTCAGAAATTGGAGTAGTAATTAAAAACCTCCCCAAACGGAAAAGTCCTGGGCCAGATGACTACACTTCAGAGTTCTACCAAACATACAAAGAGGATCTCATACCTATACTACAGAAACTATTCCATGTCATTGAGAAGCACGGTATCCTTCCTAACTCATTCTATGAAGCCAATATCACCTTGATACCAAAGCCAGGAAAGGACGCAACAACAACAAAAAAAGCAAATTACAGACCAAGATCCCTCATGAATACAGATACAAAAATCCTAAATAAAATTTTAGCAAGTAGAATTCAGCAACACATCAAAAAAATACTTCATCATGACCAGGTAGGCTTTATTCCAGAGATGCAAGGATGGTTCAACATATGAAAGTCTATAAATGCAATTCACTTCATAAATAAAATCAAGAACAAAGACCATATGATTCTGTCAATAGATGCAGAAAAAGCATATGACAAAGTCCAACACACCTTTATGATAAAAACTCTTATTAACAAAATAGGCATAGATGGCTCATACCTTAAATTTATCAAATCCATCTATGACAAACCCACTGATAATATCATTCTAAATGAGGAAAAACTGAAATCTTTCCCTCTTCGAACTGGAACTAGACAAGGATGCCTACTATCTCCTCTCCTATTCAACATAGTGCTTGAAGTCCTAGTGATAGCAATCAGGCAAGAGAGGGGTATAAAGGGCATTCAAGTGGGGGCAGATGAAATCAAACTCTCAGTCTTCGCCAATGATATGATATTATACCTAGAAAACCCCATGGACTCTTCCAAGAGACTCCTAGATTTGATAAATGAATTTGGTAAAGTTTCAGGTTATAAAATCAATATACACAAATCAGAAGCACTCATATATGCCAAGAACCATCAAGCAGAAACTCAAATCAAAAACGTAATACCTTTTACTATAATCCCAAGGAAAATTAAATATGTAGGAGTATACTTAACGAAAGATACAAAAGATTTATACAAGGAGAACTACAAAACACTAAAAAAAGAAACTGCAGATGACTTAAACAGATGGAAAAATCTACTCTTATTCATGGACTGGTAGAATCAATATTGTTAAAATGTCATTATTACCTAAAGTGATCTACAGAATCAATGCAATCCTCATCAAAATACCATCAGCATTCTTCACAGATCTAGAAAAAATAATTCTGCACTTTGTATGTAACCAGAAAAAACCTCGTATAGCCAAAGCAATCTTAAATAAAAAGAACAAACTGGGAGGCATCGGTCTTCCTGACTTCAAACGGTACTATAAAGCAATAATAGTTAAATCAGCCTGGTACTGGCACAAGAACAGAAGCATCGATATCTGGAATAGATCTGAGATATGAGAGATGAAGCCATTAGTATATGGTACTGGCACAAGAACAGAAGCATCGATATCTGGAATAGATCTGAGATATGAGAGATGAAACCATTAGTATACGGTAACCTAATCTTTGATAAAGCTGACAAAAATATACAATGGGGAAAAGAATCTCTCTTCAATAAATCGTGCTGGGAAAACCGGTTAGCTACATGCAAAAGAGTGAATCAGGATCCCTACCTCTCACCTCTCACAAAAATTCACTCAAGATGGATAACAGACATAAACCTAAGGCATGAAACCTTAAGAATCCTAGAAGATGTTGGGAAAACCCTATCAGATATTGGTCTAGGCAAAGAATTTTTGAGGAAGACCCCCCAAGGCAATCACCACAGCATCAAAAATACACAAATGGGATCTGATCAAATTAAAAAGTTTCTGCACAGCCAAGGAAACTATCAGTAGAGCAAATAGACAACCTACAGAGTGGGAGAAAATATTTGCTCTCTACACCTCTGATAAAGGTCTAGTAACAAGAATCTATCTAGAATTCAAAAGAATTAACAAGAAAAAATCAAACAATCCCATCAAGAAATGGGCAACGGAAACTTCTCCAAAGAAGACAGAATAACAGCCTGCAAATATATTAAAAAAATGCTCAATACCTCTAATCATCAGAAAAATGCAAATCAAAACCACAACGAGATACCACCTAACCCCAGTGAGAATGGCCTATATCAAGAAATCCCACAACAACAAATGCTGGCGAAGATGTGGAGAGACAGGGACACTCTTACACTGCTGGTGGGACTTCAAATTAGTGTAACCTTTGTGGAAAAGAATCTGGAGATACCTCAAACAGCTAGAAATAGAAATACCATTCGATCCAGCAATAGCATTGTTGGGCATCTACCCAAAAGAGCATAAGACATTCTACTATAAAGACATCTGCACCCAAATTTTTTTGGCAGCACAATTCACTATTGCATGGTCATGGAAACAACCTAAGTGCCTGTCAATTCATGAATGGATAATTAAAATGTGGTATATGCTCACAATGGAATATTACTCAATTCTAAGAAATGAAAGTGAGCTAGCATCCTTTATGCTATCCTGGATTAAGCTTAAGCCCGTTATTCAAAGTGAGGCGACACTAGATATGGAACATGGGCTCCACATCTACTCGCCATCAAATTGGTACTGACTGATTAAATGTTGGTAATGTTCACTATGATGTTCAATATGATGCTCAAATGGTGGTAATATTCACCAGGGATTGGGGGGGGGGAGGACCCACATCTTAGGGTTGTGGTGAGCATTGCGGGGGGGAAGGGCATATTCTAACTCTTCTTAGGGAGACGCAAAGATATACAATGTAACCAAAATGTCAAAAAAAAAAAACAACCCAAAAACCTTTTATCGGGTGGTGGGCAGGGGGGCGGGGGGAGGGAGGAGAAGGGTGTATACTTACATAATGGGTGCAGTGCGCACCACCTGTGGATTGGACATGCTTGAATCTCTGGCATGTGGGGGGGGTGGGGTGGCAGGGGCAATATATGTAACCCTAACAATGTTTGTATCCCCATAATATGATGAAATAAAAGTGGGAAAAAAAGATTCTAAATTAAAAAAAAAAAGCAGCACAATTAATCAAAGTATGTACCTAAACTATCAACACAGTTTTGCCATCTTAATGGTAGCTTTCTCATGCCAGCAGCTAAGAAGCCTGGAGAGCAAGTGGTAATGAAATCATGAAAGGTGTTTTCCACAGCTTATTCAGAATTGAATTGAACATTTTTCCTTGCAAGTAGTCCAAAGCCTGGAAAATGTAGTAGTCAGTTGGTGTAAGGTCTGGTGAATACAGTGGGTGACAGACAATTTCCAAGTCCAACTGCTCTACTTTGAGCAGTGTTGTTTTGTGCGACATGTGGTCTTGCAAGAAGACTGGACTGTATATATTGACCAATCTCTGCTGCTTAATTGCAAGCATCCTAATCATTTTGTTCAACTGGTTGCCACAGACACCTGCTGTAATTGATTGACCAGGTTTCATGAAGCTTTCATAGATGATACCAGTGGTAGACCACCAAATAGAACCATTAGCTTTTTTTGATGAATATTCGGTTTTGGACTGTGTTTCCACACTTCATCTTTATCTAACCATTGTGCCAAACGCTTGTGATTGTCAAAAAGAATCCATTTTTCATCACATGGAACAAGACAGTATAGAAATGGTTCACCTTTATGTTGTGAAAGGCAAGCTTACAGACAATGTATCTTCTGATGCTCGTTTAATTCATGTGGAACCCATCTATCCAGCTTCTTTACCTTGCTGATTTGTTTCAAATGGTCCAATATTGTTGGAATAGTAACCTCAAACCTTGCTGCTAATTCATGCACAGGTTGAGATGGATTCACTTCCACTACAGCTTTCAGCTCATTGTTATCCACCATGGTCTCAGGTCATCCACATGGCTCATTTTCAAGATTAAAATCACCAGAACAGAACTTCTCAAACCATTGATACATTGTATGTTCATTAGCTACATCCTACCCAACAATTGGTTGATATTTCGAGCTGTTTGCGCTGCATTGTTTCCACGATGAAACTCATATTAAAAAATGAATTTTTAACTTATCCATAGTTTCACAAAAATTGCTCTCAAAAAAAAAAACCTGAAAGATAATCACAAGTCAAAATGTGCATTTGAAAGAATAACAATGTACCTGCACAATAAAAAAAAAAAAACCCAAGAAGTGTCAAAGTGAAATGTCAGAGATATCAACTGTCAAACTTAGTACTTAAGGAAATCAGACATTCCATACTTAATAACCTAATAATTAACTCCCTCAGGCTTTGTCTGCAAATGTCTTAATTTTTCCCTCATTTTTTTTTTTTTTTTGAGACAGAGTCTCACTGCGTTGCCTGGGCTAGAGTGCGGTGGCATCAGCCTAGCTCACAGCAACTTCAAACTCCTGGGCTCAAGCAATCCTACTGCCTCAGCCTCCCAAGTAGCTGGGACTACAGGCATGCGCCACCATGCCCAGCTAATTTTTCTGTATATTTTTAGTTGGCCAATTCATTTCTTTCTATTTTTTTTTTAGTAGAATGGGGTCTCGCTCAGACTGGTTTCGAACTAATGACCTTGAGCGATCCGCCCACCTTGGCCTCCCAGAGTGCTAGGATTACAGGCGTGAGCCATTTTTGAAGGTCAGTTTAACTGAATACAGAATTCTTCGTTGTCAGCGTTTTTTCTCTGATTCTTTGATTCTCTGATTCGTTCTTCAGCTTTTTTGAGTCTTCTGGTTAAATCCTCTAGTGAATTTTTCACTGCAGGTATTGATTTTAAGCTCCAGAATTTGTTTGGTTCTTTTTTCAAAAAATAGTATCTCTTTGGTGAAATTCTCTTTGAGTCAATATATCATTTTCCTGATTTCCTTTATTTTTCTGTGTTTTCCTTTACATTGTTGAGCATATTTAAGTTAGTTGTTTAAAGTTTTTGTCTAGCAGACTTAATTCATATGTATCTACCGGGCTGTTTTCTGGAGATTTATTTTTGTTCCTCTCAGTGGGCCATTATTTCCCTATTCCTTGTACGTCTTGTGCCATTGTGTTGAAAATTAGGCATCTGAAAAAAAGAGCCAACTCTTACTTATGTGGAAGACCTTCACTAATTAGCAAGTCCCTGAACCTTGAATCAGCCAGCATGTAGCCTTCAGGTCTTCTCCAGGCATTCGTCCTGTCTGGGCCTGTATGTGCACTTTCTTATCCTCTATTTCCCCAGGCTGCTTTCAAATTTCTTAATTTCCCAAAGAAACTCACCAGCTTTTTCTTGAAGCCTTAGATGTTCTATTTTACACTCCTCTACCTGTAGTCTCTTGCCTCACAGGGTGCATGAATCTGCAGTCCTCCTCCAGTTTCACACACTAGGGCATCTGCTACTGCTTTCTGTGGCCTCTAGTCTAAAATCCAAACGCTGGTGCTGTTACCCATTAGAGCTGCAAGTCAGGTGAGACTGAAAGTCCCTTGGACAACCAACAGAATGGCCAGATCACTGCAAACAAGTTCCTCTCTGCTTCCTTCATCCCAAGAGAGGGAACCATGAATTAGGCCACTTCCTCCTAACCACCATGCTGGGGAAGGAATAGGCAAGTGACAGTAAAATAACACACAAAATTTCCTATCATTTGGAATGTGGCTTTTTCCTTACTGAGCATTTGCTTAGTTGCTATAGATCTTTGACTGATTTCCAAAACTATAAAGTTAACTTTAGTGAGTCTATAGTTGTTTATTTGAAGTTTCCATGGGGAAACAAGGGCCTAGAGCTTCCTAGTCCACCCTTTTTTCTTGCAATGTTTTATTTCTTAAGCTGAGTTTGTTTTGCTTTTTATATTGCCTGAGTTTCAAAATAAAGTTTGGTGGTGGTAGAGTTATAAATAACAAAGAATACTTTATACTTATTTGAAGACTTCATCATAACGGAAACAAAGTGAAAAGGAAAAGAATATAGACTTTATGAAAGTAAGAGGTATTATTATGGGTCAATCTTCATAAGGAAGCAAACATTGAAATAGATGATTTTTTAGGAATGTCTCAAAAATGTTACACACAAAACTTCCTAATATACCATAACACTAAAGAACATAGATATCAAAGAAATAGGTCTTTCTTAAAATTCATCAAAGCACTAAAATAGCAAATGAGCATGCCTTTCAATTTCTCAGATGAAATAAGCTAGATATGATACAGAAGATGAATCAAGACCAAAGATAATTTCATCTCTAATGATTTTATATGTGTGTATGTGTGTGAGAAAAATCTCCTGTGGTAAAGAGCATACCATAATGCAATAACCAGAGAAAGCTAAAGAGGTTTCTTACTGCTCATGTGCTCAATTAGTACTTAATATCTGACCTATTCCTTATCAAATTGTTTTAAATTCATACTAAAAAGTTTTTAAATTATTTTTGATTAATTAATTTTAATTATTTAATTGAAGCAACCTATTTTGGAAAAGATCAAATTTTACACATACATATAGAGTGAAGAGGGAAGGAGAGAATATAAAACAAATATACTTAAGACCTATATGCACAAAACTAAAGAACAAACACCAGCGATAATAATGGAATACCAAATAGGGAACAAACTGCCAAAATATTGGCATAATTTTTAAAGAAAATTTTAAAGTAAGCTTAAAGTAATTTAATCCCAAACTATTCAGGGTTCCTACTGTATACAGCCTTATTTTTAAAGAAAATATGATCTGCATAATACTAAGCTATATATTTATCTTTCTTCACTTCATCTTTCTTGACTTATTATCCCTCTGGAGAATGGGTAGCTTACACTTTTTTCATGGTGTCAAGTTTAAGATGTATATTTTTTCCTAAATTCATTCATTATTTGAAGCCTATTGTATACGAGGCACTGTGTCAGGCATTGGGGTGATATTAATATAAGGATTAAGACATGGTCCCTACTCCTAAGAATTTGTAAGTCAGGAAACATGTCAGCTCAAGAAAGCACTGCCAGTGCTATAGGAATACAGGAGGTAAATTATATCCAGATGGTAGTGTTAGGAAAGGCTTTAGAGAGAAAGTGACTTTTACTTTAAGTCTTGAAAAATACGAAGGTAGAGAGGAGGAGCTTCAATATGGCTGACTAGAGGCATTTTGTCCTTGCTTCCTCCACTAAGAAGAAACAAAATAGTGCATAGATAATTAAACTTCGAATTGATCATCCAAGAGAGAACACTGAAATTCAAAAGAAAAGTGACAAGAAAAACATAAAGCAAGGAAGGAGAAGGAAGTGAGGCAGCTTGCTTGGCTGGGATCTGCTGGGAGCCAAGAGAGACTCCATGATATGAGAAAAGGGTACGTGAGAGACTGTTAGTGGCTGACACTCCCACCAATGACTCCTGCAATCCTAACCATGGGAGAGCCCTTTGACCCTTGCAGGCCCAGAAACTAACACAGGGAGCTGTGAGAAGATTGTGTGACAGCACTGCACCTGGGAGGTAGTTTGCACTGGGACCCACACACTCCCTGAGACCTAAGCAGCTACAGTAAGGTGCCATTTTAGAGTCCTGTCCCCAACAGACTGTGCACTGTGTTTTAGAGCCCAGTGGCCCTGGGACTAAAGCACAAAAGAAATGTAGACTGTTGACCCAAGGGCTGAGGCTCAACTAGTGTGCATGTATCCCACATGTCAGCAGGAAGATGAATTGAGGACAAGCCCACCTGTCCAAGCTTCGCCTCCTCCCTCCCCCATTGGAAAAAAGCACACGGTTTGGGGGCCAGAGGATTGCCTATCCCCACCCACCACTGTTGGTACCTGACAACTACTCCTGGGTGCCTGAGGTTGGGCCTATCCACAGGGCCACTATCACCTCAGCTGGCATCTACCTGTACATGCCATCTATAGGCCTGGAGACTGGCCCATCCAGCCCATTGCAACCACCACTAACACCAGAGTGAACTGCTCAGGACCCACAGGGCCTTTCTGCCATTGCCCATGCCATACCGGTTGCCCAGGTGCCCAAGAACCTGGCCACCCAACTGGCCCACCCTGGGACTGCCACTATTAACATCCGAGCACACCACCTGGAGGCCTAAGAATCAATCCATCTAGACCCTCTAACACTAGTGCTACAGTATACTGCCCTGGGGCTTAAGTGCAGGCCAAGCTCAGGCCACTGCCACCACCACTGGAGCTTAAAGACTAGCCTACCTGGTGTTCCCATTCCCAGGAAAATGTCACCACAGCCTTCACTAATAATTGCACCCTAAGGCATGAAGGAAATCACAGATACTGCTGACATGTTTATACCCAAAGAAATCGCAGAGTACACTACTGCACACACCTAGACTCAAAGCCAAAGTGCCCTGCCCAACCAATACCACATATACATCTTCAGGAAAAATTCTCCTCTGTAAAAGCAAATTCAAAAAAGTGGAAGAAAGAACTTTTCATGCCAGATGTATGGATATCAACATAAGGACATAGGAAACACAAAAAAGCAAGGAAATATGACACCTCCAAAGGAACATAATAATCTTCATGCAACAGATTTCAAACAAAAAAAATTTATGAAATCCCAGAAAAATAATTCAAATTACTTATTCTAAAGCAGCTCAGTGAGATACAACAGAATTATGGAAAACAATACACAGAAATTTCTAAAAAATTCAGGATATAAATGAGAAATTTACCAAAGAGATATTAATAGATAGATATAAAAAAGTTACCAAATTCTTAAACTTAAGAATTCACTGAATAAAATAAAAAAGACATTCAAAAGCTTCAACAGTAGAGTAGATCAAGCAAAAGAAAGAAGCTCAGAACTTGAAGATAGGTCTTAAGAAATAACCCATTCAGATAAAAATTAAAAAAAAAATGTTTTGGGGGGTCCCAACACAGTGGCTCTTGCCTGTAATCCTAGCACTCTGGAGGCCAATGAGGGAGGATCACTTAAGGTCAGGAGTTGGAGGCCAGCCTGAGCAAGAGCAAAACCCATCTGCTCAAAAAATAGAAAACAGCTGGGCATGGTGGCACACCTGTAGTCCTCAGCTACTGGAGAGGCTAAGGGAGGAGGTTCCCTTAACCACAGGAGTTTGAGGGTGCAGTGAGCTATGATGACATCACTGCACTCTACCAGGGTGACAGAGTAAGACTCTGTCTCAAAAAAATATATATATATTTTTTTAAATGAGCAAAGCTTTTGTGATATATGGGATACCACAAAGCAACCAAATGCTCAAACTGTCAGAGTCTCAGAAGACAAAGAGAGAGGGGAAAAAAGGTTAGAAAGCCTATTTGATGAAATAATAGATGAAAACTTTCCAAGTCTGGCAGAGATTTAGGTATCTAGACACAAGATGTCCTGAGATCCACAAACTAATACAATATAAAAATGGCTTCTCTACAGCAAATTATAGTCAAACTTTTAAAGTCAAAGACAAAAAGAATTCTAAAAACAGCAAGAGAAAAGGATCTAGTCCCCTACAAAGGAAACTTCATAAGACTAACAGTGAATTTCTCAGCAGAAACCTTATAGGCCAGAAGAGAACAGGATATATTCAAAGTACTGAAAGAAAAAAACAGCTGTCTAGATATATTCCATCTAGCAAAATTATCCTTCATAAATGAAGGAGAAATAAAGTCTTTCCCCGTAAGCAAAAGCAGAGATAATTCATGATCACTAGATAGGCCCTACAAGAAATGCTCAAGGAAGTTCTAAACCTGGAAGTGAAGGACTACAATAACTATCATGAAAACATGTGAAAGAAAGTATAAAACTGGTAAGGCAAACACAGAAATGGTGAAAAGAAAGGAAGTAAATGATACCACTACAGAAAACCACCAAATCACAATGACAAATAAGAGAAAAAGAAAGGAACAAAGAATATATGAAACAATCAGGAAACAATTAACGATATAACAGGGGCTGAGCGAGGTAGCTCAAGCCTATAATCCTAGCACTCTGGGAGGCCGAAGTGGGAGGATCACTTGAACTGAAGACTACAGCTGTAGTCCCAACTATAATACTTGGGAGGCTGAGGCAGGAGGATGGCTTGACCCCGAGAGTTTGAGGTTGCAGTGAGGTATGATAATGCCACTGCACTCTGTCTCCCAAAACAAACAAAAAAACAATATAATGGGAACAAAACCTCACATATCAATAATAACGCTGAATGTAACTGGATTAAATTATCCACTTAAAAGATATAGACTAACTGTATGGACAAATACCACGATCCAACCATATGCTGCCTACAAGAAATATACTTTACCTGTAAAGACATACATAGCATGAAAGTAAAGCAATAATAATTAAAAGTAAAAATAATAGGTCTGAATAGACCAACTAATCTTGAATTTCTAGGCATGAGGTGTCGGCATTTTTTTTAAGCTTCCCAAGGGATTTGTAAGTATAGACAAGTTTAGACAATTGATCATTTATCCTTTGTGTTCCATAATTAAATTACTTTTTAAATACCTGAAAACAGTATCAATGGAAAATATTCAACTCTCTCTCTGTCTCTGTCTCTGTCTCTCTCTCTCTCTCTCTCTCTCACACACACACACACACACACACACACACACACACACACACACACACACACACACACAGCATAGGACATAAATGGCTGCATATCCTGGCTCTCCCAAGCCTACTCCCTTCTCCTCAGAGGTAGCCTCTGTTCACATATCAGTAAGTATGCCTTCTAATGCTGTGGTACACATTCTTATAAGGATTTAAAAATTACATATACATAAATGTATTTAATGGGTATGGTTTATATTATCTTTTACTTCATTCTAATTTTATAATTTTAAACTTTACTTATTTGCCCATTTTTGATTATTTACTTAACAATGTGTTCTGGAGTCTTCCCAGATCCATAAGAATATTTCAACTTACTTAATAGATGCATAGTAAGTTTATGAGTAGATGTCCCATATGTGTATATATATTTCTTTTTCTTTTTAAGAGGTAGGGTCTCTCTATGGTTGCCCAGGCTGGCATATAGCGGCTATTCACAGGCACAATCCCATTAATGACCAACACAGGAGTCTGACCTGTTTCATTTGAGATCTAGGCCAGTTCACCCCTCCTTAGGCAACCTGCTAGTCCTCCACTCCCAAGAGGGTACCATACTTATGGTGAACTTAGTGCAGACACCCAATTGGCATAGCACACTACAGCCCAGAAGTCCCTGGCTCAAGCAATCCTTCTTCCTGCTTCAGCCTTTCCAGTAGCTGCGATCATAGGCACCACCACGCTCACAGATGTCCTATACTTTATTCAACTATTCTCTTAGGATTGTTTCAGTTTTTTCCATTACTATCTCCTATTACAAATAATGCTGCAAGAAAAATTCTCCTATACAGTATATTTTAAATTTTGATATATGCTGCCATCTGCCTTCCAAAAAGATTTTTTCATTTTATACTATCATCAATTGTATTAGAAATGCACTTTTCCCTCAGACTTTGCCAGAAATAGGTATTGGGAATCTTTACCTTTTTGCTAATCTAGTAAGCAAACAGTGCTATCTCACTGTAATTTTATTTCACATATCTCTCATTTACTAGTAAGGCTGACTATCCTGTTGTATGTTTGTCATTAACACTCTTCTGTTCATGCTATCTCCCCATTTTTCTACTGGGTTATTTGTAGAAGCTCTTTTACATATTCTAGATTTTAATAGTTAGTTATATATGTCCTAAGTATTTCCCTCCAGTTAGTAGCCTATATCTTTTAGTTTCTTTAAAATATTTCTCATTGTTTATTCTAAATATTATATAGTGAAATATACCAGCATTTCCTTCATAAATACAGGGACTACTGTAGCCTTGAACCATCATACAAAGCAAATATTATTTTAAAATTTCCATATTTTTACCTAACATTTTAATACTATTGTTTCACATTTAAATTTATACTGGAATTTATTTTTGTACATGGTATCAATTAGGAATCTAAATATATTTTTCCCCAGCTTCACCAAGTGTTCCAACACCTTTCCTGATTTGAATGCCACCATTATATAAACTACATTTTCACATAGCTAAAAATCTATTTAGGGCTGTTTCTTGGCTTATGTCCATACTAATAACACATTATTTTAAATACTCTATCAACATATGACTTTTTTACATCTGCTAAGTTTTTTAATCTATATTTTACATATCCGACTATGTTTATCCAGATTCTATTCCAAATGATGTTGAAGATCATATTGTAAAATCCACTCACTCCCTCCAAAAAATTTAGTTCAGATTCTGAACTAGTAACTGCATTGAATTTACCAACAAAATTGGAAGTAGTACTGAGATCTTTACAACACTGATTCTTCCTAATCATTAGCATGGTATATGTCCATTTATTCATGATTTCTATGGGCTCTTCCTATAAAGTTTTTTTAATTTCTTAATTTTTTTTTAGTGGTGGGGGTTATGAGGAGGGGTATTCAGTTGCCTTGTTTGCTACTGCTGAGACAGAGTCTTACTCTGTCACTCTGGGTACAGTGCAGTGGGCATCATGGTAGCTCACTGCAATCTCTGACTCCTGGGCTCTAAGTGATCCTTCTCAGCCTCCCGGGTTGCAGGGACTACCTGTGCCCACTGCAATGCCTGGCTGGGATTTTTTCTTTGTTTCTTTTTGGTAGAGATGGGGTTTCACTCTTGCTTAGGCTAGTCTCGAACTGCTGAGCTCAAGCACTCTTCCCACCTCAGCCTCCCAAGAGTGCTATGAGTACAGGTGTGAGCCAACACGCCTGGACTCTTCCTGTAAAGTTTTATATTTTCTTCATATAGCTCAACACTCCTGCTTAAGTTTATTCCTAGATATTTAATGAATTTAAGGGTTTTTAAAAAAACTTTAACTTGCTATTTGTCAAATTATGTCTCCTAAATTGTATATAAAAAGGTACTGAGAAATGTATTTTTTGAGCTTTAAGTCTTACTAGTTTTAATAGTTTTCAAATGATTTATTTGAACTTTCAAGGCATATAATTATACTGCCAAGGAAAAATGAGCTCTCCTCCCCCTGACCACACTCCAACACACAAACAGATTTATTCTAGGGGTAACTGTATCTGCTGCCCTCTGTTCAACTAGAAAACAAAAGGCTAAGTAGCTTAATCTACTGGTTAGATTCTTCCACCAATCATGTCAACATTGAATGTTAACATTCAATCTTCTAAAAAATCCTTGAAATTCCTTGTCTGCTAATGTCAATTCATTATTCGTTTTGTGTGCATGTGTGAACCACTTGACATTGGAAAGCAACCAAAAGTAGGCAGAAAGAGGAGCAAAGTTTACTCCTGAAAAGCAGAAAAACTGCAAAAGGTGAAATTTATATGTTTGCAGTTTTTTTGTCTGAGGACAAGCTCAAATCCTGCATAAGGAGGAAAACAACCTTACTGACTTGAGATGTCAGAGGACAGAGTTGAGGTTTGGCAGAATACCCACAAAATTGAGGATGAAATCCTGAAAGAGAGGACTCAACAAAGAGCTCCACAATGTGCATATTAACATAAATGTAATCACGTAGTGTTCCACTGTATAGATATACAGTAATTATTGTTCATCCCTTTGCTTACTGATGCATAATAAGGTGAATTCATGTTCGGCTATTATGAATAAAGCTACATCATTTGTATAGAAGGCTTTATTGTGACATTTTCATTTCTCTCGGATAAAAACCTAAAAGTGGGACTTCTGGGTGATACATATAAAGTGGACGTTTAATGTTACCAGAAACTGCCAAACCACTTTTCAAAATGATTGTATCATTTTAAATATTCCTACAAGCAATTCTTATCAGTTATGCCATAACCTTGCCAATACTTGGTTATTGAAACAATGTTTAACTATTCTAGTGGAAGTGCAGTTCACTGTGGTTTTACTTTGTACTTCCCTGATGCAATTGTAAGTATTTAGTACATGTACTTTATCATAGTAAAAAGGTTCCTTTCTTTTCCAAGTTTGTTGGGTTTTCATTATGAATGGATGAATTTTATTCCATGTAAATTATAACTCAATTACATTGAGGCTTGCTATATAATTAGCAGACTTCCTTAATTTAAAACATTCCTTTCCAAAAAAAAAAAAACACAAAAAAACAAAAAAAACATTCCTTTCTACTAACTCTCAGCTTTTAGATAAAGCTTTACTCCTTGAACCAATTGCAAATTAAATAACCTGACTCTACCTATAACATGTAAACCCTCAGCTTCCAGATGATCCACCTTTTTAGGCAAAACTAATGTATACCTTTCATGTATTGATTTATGATTTTACCTGCAATTCCTGATGCCCTAAAATGTATAAAACCGAAAAGCAAACTGTAATTCAACCTCCTCCGGTGCATTTTCTCAGGACCTCTTGAGATTGTGTAGCTCCAGGATGTGGTCAGTCTATTCAGCTCAGAATAAACCTCTTTAAATTATTTTACAGGGTTTGGTTTTTCCCAAACTGTAAAATATCCAAACTCCTTGGATAACAATTGTATATCCTGAGGCGAAATTTGAAAAATTTTTAGCTTAAGTTTAGTTTAAAATTTGAAAAATCAATGTAATTTACATATATAAATTTCTGTTATATATTTTCATGATAATCTACGTAGAAAATCCTATGAAATTTACAAAAACCTTCTAGAATTAATCAGTGAGTATAGGAAGGGTATAGAATACAAAACTGATAAAGCCAATTTCTATAGGCTAGCAATAAATAATTAAAAACTGAAAAAGAAAACCAACAATACTATTTGCATGTTTTCCATTCTACCAAGTTGCCAAAAACAGAATTTCAAGTATTAACTTTGATTTCTCTCTTTACCTCATGAACTCCATCAGCGTTATCAAATCAATAAGTCCTGATGACTTTATTTCCTAATATTCTCCAGCACTCATCCACTTTTCTTCATTCCCCACAACCAGCCACTACTATTGTTTCTAGTAACTTCATTATTCCAACAATCTCCCAAGTGTCTACTATAACCAGACTGACTAGCTACACTATAATCAGAGTCTAAAATACAAGTCTCATATTAGTTGTACAAATAAATACATAGGTAAGTATAACCTTATCAGGGATTAAAACGCACTTAATGATCTCATGTACTACACCAACCTCATCTTTTACCCCTCTTCTCTTCTTGCTCTATATACCAGCCATATTAGCATATTAATCGAAACTTTACTTCAGTTACTCAAATTCATCATTATTGCCTCTTCACTCTGGATCTTTGTGTATGCTCCTGCTTCTTTCTTTTTTTTTCTTTTTAATTTTTTTATTATCTCATATTCTGTGGGTACAAACATTGTTATCCTGCTTATTTCTGAAACACTTCTCTATACCCCAGAACCCCATGTCATTCCCTCCCCAAATGCAACAGAATTAAAAAGACCAAAAGCAAAAAATATTAGATTATTAAGTTTGAAGTCAAATTTCCTTAAGTACTAAATTAGACAGCTGGTATCTCTGACATTTCATTTTGACACTTCTTAAGGTTTGTTTTTTTTTTTTTAATTGTGAAGGTACATCCTCATTCTTTCAAACGCACATTTTGACTTGTGATTATCTTTCAGGGGTTTTCTGAGAGGAATTTTTGTGAAACCATGGAAAAGTAAAAAATTCATGTTATTTTTTTAATATGAGTTTGGTTGTGGAATCAATGCACCACAGACAGCTCGAAATATCAACCAAGTGTTTGGGAAGGATGTGGCTAATGAACATACAGTGTATCAATGGTTTGAGAAGTTCTGTTCTGGTGATTTTAATCTTGAAAATGAGCCATGTGGGAGACCAAGGTAGACAATGATGAGCTGAGAGCTGTAGGGGAAGTGAATCCATCTCAACCTGTGCATGAATTAGCAGCAAGGTTTGAGGTTACTATTCCAACAATATTGGACCATCTGTAACAAATCAGCAAGGTAAAGAAGCTGGATAGATGAGTTTTGCATGAATTAAACTAGCGTCAGGGGAAATGTCTGGAAGCTCGCCTTTCTTTGCTGTCACAACATGAAGGTGAACCATTTGTATACCATTTTGTTACATGTGATGAAAAATGGATTCTTTTTTACAATCATAAGTGTTCGGCACAATGGTTAGATAAAGATGAAGTACCAAAACACAGTCTAAAACCAGATATTCATTTTAAAAAGCTAATGACATCTGTTTGGTGGTCCAGCACTGGTATTATCCACTACACCTTCATGAAATCTGGTCAATCTATGATAGCGGATGTTTACTGCAACCAACTGAAAGAAATGATAAGGATGCTTGCAATTAAGCAGCCAAGACTGGTCAATAGAGACAGGCCAATCCTCTCGCAAGACAACACTTGACCATATGTTGCACAAACAATGCTGCTCAAACTCATCTACCATGTTCACCAGACCTGCACCAACTGACTACCACTTCTTCCAGACTTTGGACTACTTCTTGCAAGGGAAAATATTCAATTCTCAACAAGCTGTGGAAAACGCCTTTCACGATTTCATTGCCAGTCACTTTCTAGGTTTCTTTGCTGCTGCATAAACAAGCTGCCATTAAGATAGCCAAAATTTGTCAATTATTTAGGTGCAAATTTTCATTAATTGTACTACTTCCTATATGAGAAATAAACTACACTTTTGATTCAAAATTGGACATTTCATATTTAACAACCTAATAACATTTAACAGGCCACCAAGACATGTAAGAAGCCTTCTGTGTGACTCTCATGCAAGTTCCAGTTTAAAAACCACAAGGTTAGAGGTTATGAAAAGAGAAGGAAACCAGTAAAATATTATAATTACAACACAAATATCAAAAGAATGAACCTGCAGAAAGAACAAGCAAATAGTAATTGATATTCTACCCTCTGTCTTTCCAAAGGGCAGTATATTTCAATTTAAGGAGGAAGAAAATAAATGTACAGGAACAATGTAATCTCAAGGCTCTAATAAAGACCACTAAGGAATCTTTAACTGGTTATAAAATCAAAGAAATTATTCATAATGAATTATGACCACATTATTCATTATTTTCCTCATTCAGCATACATTTACTGAATATTACTATTATACGAGACATGATACTAAAACCTGAAGCTGTAATGAATAGGTTTCAAATTAAAGTATAAGAAATTTCAAAAAAGTCAAAGCTTTACTGTAATTGTGTTTGTTGCACTGGAACTCATTATCAAAGAAGATTCTAAAGAAAAGGATAGTCAGTTTATCAACAGTTTATCAAACCTTTTTAGTTTATCAATTGTAAGTCCAATTAAATTAATTTCAATGTCTATGTGCCTAAAGCAATAGTTCTGATTCTCTAAAACTAATTATATAATATATAAAACACATATACACATAGATACATATGTAGATATTTAATATAACAAAAATAAGCTTTAAGATTAAAAAACTCTGAACTAAACATATATGAGAATTAATTCTTTTAGAATCTCATCAAATTCCTTTTGATCCTTAATGGTAATTTTACTGCATGGTTGCCTCCTCTACCTAGTAAGTTCACTGTGTTTGTAAACCATGTGAATCCATATCATTTTCTCTTGGGAAGCAACATTGTGTACTAGAAGAGAGCACAGGCTCTGGAGTAAGACAGATCTGAGTTCAAATCCTTTCTCAGCTATTTAATTTATATGTCATTGAATAAATTAGTTGACTTTGTAAGCATCAGTTTTTCATCTTTAAAATAATTTTAATGATACTTTCACCATAAGAGTATTGAAACATTTAGTTGATTAACAAGTTCATGATAGTTCATAAATGATATGTCCTTACTCCTTTTTCTTTTGAAGACTGGCATCCCTTTCATTTAGTCCATTAATTATCCTCAAGACATTAATATAATTTCACATTGACAACTTGAAATGGGATGCTATTTACAAGATTTGTCCTCTAAAGGTCCTTCCATGGACACATTTTGGCATCTCATGAATCCTTCCAAATGTTTAAATACTAAAACTATAGTGAAGGGAATGAGACTGGCATGGGATGTTAGGAGACCCAGACACTAGTTTCATTAATGCCAGGAAGTAGCTTGGGTTTTCTCTCTTTGGATTTGGGATAATGTCTCATGAAAAATGAAGGTGTTAAGACTGGATCCGGCCGGGCATGGTGGCTCACGCCTGTAATCCTAGCACGCTGGGAGGCCGAGGCAGGTGGATTGCTCAAGGTCAGGAGTTTGAAACCAGCCTGAGCAAGAGCGAGACCCTGTCTCTACTATAAGTAGAAAGAAATTAATTGGCCAATTAATATATATAGAGAAAAAAAATTAGCCAGGCATGGTGGCGCATGCCTGTAGTCTCAGCCACTCAGGAAGCTGAGGCAGAAGGATTGCTTGAGCACAGGAGTTGGAGGTTGCAGTGAGCTAGGCTGATGCCACAGCACTCACTCTAGCTTGGGCAACAAAGCGAGACTCTGTCTCAAAAAAAAAAAAAAAAGACTAGATCCTTTCTAAAGCCTCTTTTGGGTCTTTACAATTCTGTGATTCTAGCTTTTCTGAAAGAATTGTTTTGGATCATAAGCAACTGGACCCTTAGAATTAGGAGCACATTTTATTTGAAAAGATATGCTCAAGATAGAAAAGACAAAGTAGGGGCTAACAAAAAGATCAACCTAGCTCAAAAATACCTGTTTTACCACATTCATCCTGGTGTAATCAGGTCTAGAATAGAAATGTCTTTTTGTCATGGGTAGATCAACAAAATGTGGTATACACACACACACACACACACTATGGAATACTACTCAGCCACGAGGAAGGATGAATTAAGGCCTTTTGCAACAATTTGGATGGAACTGGAGACCATTATCCTAAGTGAAGTATCTAAAGAATGGAAAAACAAACTCTACATGTACTTGCTATTTAGTTGAAACTAAAAGATGAGCACACATGTATAGAGAGGAAAGTACAACTCAGCAGAAATCACACAGGGAGGAGGGGGAAGGAGGCAATGGGTAAAAACCTATCTAACAGGTACAATGAACACCATCTGGGTGATGGGCACACTTACAACCCTGACTCAAACAGAACAAAGGCTATCGGTGTAGCCAAAATCATTCACACCTCGTAATATTCTTGGCGGGGGGGGGGCAGGGGGGGAATGTCTTTTTGCATATAAATTTATGTAATAGAATTTTTTTTTTTTTTTTGAGGCAGCATCTTGTTCAGTCTCCCAACCTAGAGTATACTAGGGTCATCATAGGTCACTGCAACCTCAAATTCCTGGGTGTAAGTGATTGTGATTTTCCTGCCTCAGCCTCCTGGGACTACAGGTACATGCTACCACACCTGGCTAATTTTTGCTATTTTTTGTAAAGATGGGGACTCGTACTCCTGGCCTCAAGCAAACCTCCCACTCAGGCATCCCAAAGTGCTAGGATTACAAATTTGGGCCACTGAACCCCACCTAGAATTTTAATCTCTTATAGAATATATGATTTGAATATCAGTCCTTCTGAAATACTTCCTTAGCAATGATTATGGTGTGAGTAGCTGGTCTCTTCCTCTTTTGTTGTCTTGTCACTTTTCCAATCAATCTAATACCAGGCCTTATGACTAGAGAATGTGACTTATGAGGGTCAGCAAGATAATCTAAGAATTATCTATTTTTTTCTCTCAATACTGTATATAGTGAGGTGTAACAGTTATCTTTCAGGTATTTGCTTGACTCAAAATTTACCTTTCTGCAAAGAATTGCATAACTGACATTTGAATACACTTCCATTTTTTATGGGTTTATTTATCAAGAAACAACAATATGACTCTAGGTCCTCGGAGAAGCTCAAGTTATCTATGAAGACATCAAAATATGAGAAAAGTTTGTTTTAATTTTAGTTCAGTATAAAAGCATTTATTTTCTTTGAAAATAGCTGGCCATTGTTGTGTTTTTATTCACAACATCCTATTTGTGTATGGCTGGCTAGTAATACAAAATCAGTAAATGATGCAAAGAAAATAAGTAATGTTTCATATTTACTTCCCACTAAATAATCATTCACAGAACTAGGATCACGACTATGAGAGAGAGATCAGCCTCCCAATTTTCTAAACCATACAAAATATCTTCTTCAAAATGAACAGTATTACACTAATCAAAAGGCCATCATTTTTTTCAAAGAAGTCCCTCACTGTATAAACATATAAATTTATGATGAAGTCATCTACATTCATAGTAAGTTATACTTAATGCTTAATTGTCCAAGTAATCGTTTCTATTATTCATCATGTGTTATCTATTTCTATAATATGGTCTTTTAATCAGAAAAAATCATGATTACAATTACTGAAGAATAAATAGAAATCCAAGGAACTTAATGTCAAAGAATTGTACAGCTCTGAAATTTAATTTCTATGTCATTTGGGAGGGTCTCTTTAGAAATTTGGAAAATTTACGCCAAACAAATTCAGAGTTTTGGTTAGAAATAGCTTTCCCTAAATACCATAAAAAACTTATTTTAGTGGAGACTAATTTATGTAAGTCTTTTATACAAAATAAGAAGATATTTTAACCTTTATGCCAAGTTTTTTCTCTTTAAGATGCATAAATTAGATTTGTTTTTCAATTGCCTGAGACATAATTTATAAACTGGAACTAGCTGACTTATAATGATGAAAACCTTAAAGGCAATAACCTCTGTCAAATTAAAACATCAAGAAAAGGGGAACAAAGGCAAAAGAATAATCTCTATTCAATACAGTTTAAAAACAGCATGAAATCAGTGAACAGATCAGAAGGGACTTTTTATTTTAAAGAGAGAGAAAAACCAAAACAAAAATGAAAGACAACAGCTTAAACTTACTGGGTTATCTGAGGAATCATCAGCAAACTGTAAACCAAAATAGTCTTGCTCCGTCAAATCAAGATGCTTGAAGACTATATCCAACAAAACTTGCCCCTGAGCATGTTTCTGGAAGAAAGATAAGATGAAATCAACTTGGATAGGCTATATACTTTATGGCTTTTTAACCTGGTGACTTTTTCCCTCTTCTATTAAATTGGCAACTGTTTCCACTCAAATGACTTGATGGAGAATAAAGACTTTACATGTGACAGTATTTTTAAAGAACAATCTGACCTTAGGGAAACTGGTTTAGAGAGTACATAATACACATGAAGATATAAAGAACATTTAATTAAAAATACTTTCCCTTTCTAGCTATTATCATGGTATTTTTGTTATTTCATATTGTTGCCACATTAACTCATGTATATATCCATATCATTTTCTTATGCCTTTTATTCTTATATTTCAATTATGACTGGAAAATGAAATTTGACTATAAGTGCAATTTAAAATACAATTTTGTCTTCCAGGTAATAATAAAAGATCAGTATTAACCAGCTCTAAAAAAAATAAATAAAATAAAATAAAATACAAATTTGTGTAAAATAAATAATGCTTCAAAAAGGGAAACAAATATGGTAAAATTTTTGTAGCAAACTTGATAAAGGACTAATATTTTCATCACAAAAGTACACAGAGAACTTTAGAAAAGTATCTCATTTTAATCTCACACTAATTCTAACATGCAGGTATTGTTATCCCTTATTTACTAAGAGTAAATAAAACTTCCCCAAGTTCCACAGCTGCTAAATTGTAGTACAAAAGACATGATTAGATAATTTCCTAAAAAAGAAATAAAATTAATGAATAAAAACAGAGAAATGATCAATATGTTCAGTAAAAAAAATGAAAATGGGAAATTATAATGACACGCCATTAGCAAATAATCTAAAAAAAAAAAATCCAGTGTGTAAGATAAAAAAAAATACTTATTGCTGCTAACATTGTAGATAGATACCTGCTGCGAAAGCAATCTGAGGAAACAAGAGCAATAGTAATATCAATAATATCAACTACTCTAGCATCCTAACCTAATTAGGAATAGCTAATAAAATCCAACTTGTGGGAAATAACTATACATACCAATATGTTCACTGCAGAGGTTTATTTTTGATGCATTTATGTGAGACATATAATTAGAAAAACACGTTCTATGGTTTGCATTTGTCCCCCAGAATTCATGTGTTGAAAATTTGGTAGTCAGCAGTGTTGAGAATTGGTGACTTTGAGAGGTGACTAGGTTCTTAACAGGGACTGGGTTAATTTTTTTTTTTTTAAAGAGGTCTTGCGGCTGGGCGTGGTGGCTCACGCCTATAATCCTAGCTCTCTGGGAGGCTGAGGCGGGTGGATCGTTTGAGCTCAGGAGTTCGAGACCAGCCTGAGCAAGAGTGAGACCCTGTCTCTACTATAAATAGAAAGAAATTAATTGGCCAACTAATATATATAGAAAAAATTAGCCGGACATGGTGGCACATGCCTATAGTCCCAGCTACCTGGGAGGCTGAGGCAGAAGGATCGCTTGAGCCCAGGAGTTTGAGGTTGCTGTGAGCCAAGCTGACGCCACGGCACTTACTCTAGCCTGGGCAACAAAGTGAGACTCTGTCTCAAAAACATAAAAAAATACAGAGGTCTTGCTACATTACTCAGGCTGGCCTAGCATTCCTGCTCCTGGGCTCCCACCTCAGCCTCTCAAATAGCTGGGACTACAGGCATGCACCATTCCACCCAGCAAGACTAGGTTAATTCCTAGGGAGTGAGTTCTTGCTGCCTCAGAACTAGATTAGTTATTGCAAGCAGGTGGTTCTAAAGGAAGGTCACCCTTACTTTTATACTTGTCACATGCACCCACCTCCCCTTCT
Organism: Microcebus murinus; assembly: GCF_040939455.1. Classification (NCBI taxonomy): domain Eukaryota; kingdom Metazoa; phylum Chordata; class Mammalia; order Primates; family Cheirogaleidae; genus Microcebus; species Microcebus murinus. The sequence continues at coordinate 10,540,513 of NC_134111.1, forward strand.
GCTTCTTTACCACGTCATGAGACAAGACACCCTCATCAGAAGCCAACTAGATGTGACCACCCAATCTTGGACTTCTAGCCAAAATAAACCTTTCCTTATAAATTACCCAGTCTCAGGTATTCTGATACAGCAACAGAAAATGGACTAAGAAAACATGGCAGAGACTAGTGATATATTTTACCACCAAATTTTCCTCTCATTAGCTACAACAGTATAGAAGCTTCCTGCTATGATTCAGAGCGGAAACAATAAGGACTTATTCTATTTCATGTAATTCAAAGTATAAGAGGCATAAATGATGCCAGAGCTAGCTAATTTGGCAGATGAAAGACATAATTAAGGACCAGGTTTCTTTCCATCTTTCCACATGTTGGCTGTATTTGTGGGCCTTTAGCAAGATGGTCATAGCAATTCCAACATTCATATCAATTACATGACAATGTTCAAAAAAAAACCTTCTTTGTAAAAGTTACCTTACAAAGACCTTCCCCTCACATCCTACTGGCCAGAACTGGGTCAAATGGCTATTTGCAAAACTCATCAATAGCAGGAAGTTATGTGCTTCATGCTTCTCAATATTGGTTCCCATTAAAATCACCTGCAAATATCTTTTATAGTGTTGCAACCCACCTCTCCCATCCCTCCCTCATTCTGATTAAACTGGTCTGGGGAAGAGACCAAGTTTTAATCTTTTAAAAAAGCTAAGATGAGTCTAATATACTCTAATAGAGACAAAATGAAGTAGATTCATTTCTTACTATACCTCCAGTGAAGGACAACTAAAAATTCTAGAAATATGAAAACAGATACAAATTTTTAAAACTCTGAAAGGTGGAAAGAAGGTAGAGACCTGCCTACAGACTTCTTTGAATTTTCTTTTTATTGAGGTAAAATTCATGTAATATAAAAGTAACCATTTTAAAGTATACAATTCAATGGCATTTATTACATTCACAATGTTGTGCAATCATCACCCCCTATGTAGTTCCAAAACATTTTCATCACACCAAAAGGTATCTCATACCCATTAAATTACATGTGACCTTTGAACAACATGGGTTTGAACTGCATGTGTCCACTTAAATGTGAATTTTTTCCAATAAATACAGTTGGCTCTCTGTATCCTCAGGCTTCACATCTGCAACCAAATGTACTCATCTGTCGGATGCAAAACCTAGGATACTCAGGGCCAAATTTTTGTATACTCAGGTTCCTAGAACCAATCCCCTGAGGATACCAAGTGACAAATGTAATACCCATTAACCCCTCCCTCGGGTCCACTGATCTACTTTCTATCTCTACGGATTTATGTATTTTGGATGTCGCATATAAAGTGGAATCACGCAATATGTGACCTTTTGTGTCTGGCTTCTTTCACTTAGCATAATGTTTTCAAGATTCACCCAAGTTGTAGCATGTATTAGTATTTCATTCCTTTGTAAGTCTATTTCATTGTATGAATACAACACATTTTATCAGTTGATGAACATTTAGGTGGCTTCTACTTTTTAGCTGTTGTGAATAATACTGCCGTGAACATTGGTGTATAAGTAGCTGTTTGAGTCTCTGCTTTCAATTCTTTTTTTTTTTTAAATACCTTAGAGTTTTAATTGCCCTTCTTTCAATAAGAGAAAAACTGCATGGCTGGAATTAACAGCTATATCTTGACTTCTGTAGAAATGTACAGTTGGCAAAACACTTTCCAATACACAATCTTGTTTAATCTTTACAACAGCACTGTTTGATGAGGAGGAACAGGGCCACTTAGGGCTTTGCCCAGGGTTACACCTGCTTTCAATTCTTTTGGATGTATACACAGAAGTGGAATTGCTGCATAATATGGCAATTCTATGCAATTTGATGTTTGACTTTTAAGGAATCACGAAAACTCTTTTCCACAGTAGCTACACTATTTTACATTCCCACCAGAATCATACAAAAGTTCTAATTTCTCCATATCCATGTCAACGTGTTATTTTGTTTTTTTAATTAAAGCCACTTCAGTGGGTGGAAGGTAGTACTTCATTGTGGTTTCGATTTGTATCTCCATAATGACTAATGATGTTGAGAGTTTTTTTCATGTGTGTTGCCCATTTATATCTTTAGAGAAATGTGTAATTAAGTCCTTTGCCCATTTTTAATCTTTTTGTTGTTGCATTCTAAGAGTTCTTTACATATTTTGAATATTAGACACCTATCAGATACATGATTGGCATATATTTTCTCCCTCTTTATAGGTTGTCTTTTCACTTTCTTGATCGTATCCTTTTGACATACAAGAGTTTTTAATTTGATTAAGCCCAATTTATTACTTTTCTTTTGTTGTTTATGCTTTTGATGTCACATCTAAGAACTCACTGCCCAGTCCAAAGTCATAAAGACTTACCCCTACCTATATCTTCTTCCAAAAGTTTTATATAGTGTTAGCTCTTACATGTAAGTCTTTCATTCTTTTTGAGTCTATTTTTATATATGGTAGGTATATACTTAGGTAGGGGTGCAATTTCATTCTTTGCATATGACTATACAGTTGTCCAAGCACCTTTTGTTGAAGAAACAATACTTTCCTCATTGAATATTCTTAGCAACTTTGTCAAAAATCAATCAACACTCATGCCTATCATCTTAGTACTCTGGGAGGCTAAGGCAGGAGGATCACTTGAGGCCAGGCATTCAAGACAAGCCTGGGTGACATAGTGAGACCCTGTCTCTTCCCCCCCAAAAAATTATTTTTTATTTTATTATTTTGGTACCTGGTATGCAGCTAAAAAAAAATTTTTTTTTTAAGAAAGAAAACCAATTGATCCTATGAGTTTATTTCTGGATTGTGTACTTTGGGTTTTCTTTTCACCTCCCATATATCATAGACTTGGTATTGGGGAATCCTGTAACACACAAATGCCAATAGGTACTGACAAAAATAACCCAAGAAAAGCAGTCTTCTTCTGGAAAAGGACCAGGTAGCTGGTAGGACAGAAACCTAACCAACACCACCAAACCCAATGGAAAAAACTGAGCCCTTCGCTAATAAGCATTCTTGAAAATCAAGACCAAGCCTGGGGTGGTCTTCTACCCCCTTCCAAGTTGTACCAATTAGTGCTTCATAATAGCTCCTCTAGGGTGGTTTTGAACTTCTACTTAGGTTTGTTGGTAGTAGGCAGTGCTTCGCTTCCCTCATTGAGTTGATGTTAGCAGAAGCTGAAGGGGAAGCCTGGAGTTTCACCACCACCACCATACAGCTGTAGCATGTGCTGTTTCCCAAACAGAGAAGAAGATGATTTGGGAGAAGAGGTAGATGGAAAAAGAGATTGTTAAAATTGAAATGAATTCCTAGCCAGATACCCACAACGAACTACATGCGAAACTAACCAAAATTAAAAGGGCAAAAAGGTATAAAAACTTAACTACAGTATGGAATACATTCATAGTTTTCATATAGATCTCCAGATAACTACACAAAAAGTAGACTAGAACAACATTGAAAAGGTGCTAGAAACCAAACTGTCATTAGAATCAGAAACCACAAAAGTAGGCCAGAACCTATATGCTACCAGGGTGACTCCCTGCTATAAAGAAAATTAAATACAATCCAAAGTCCCATAACATAATGCCCCAAATGTCCAATACACTACCTAAAATCACTTATACCAAGAACTAGGAAAGTCTTAACTAGAAAATAAAACAACCACCAACAGATGTCAACACTGAAATGACTCAGATGTTGGAATTATCTAACAAAGACTTGGAAGTAGCCATCATAAAAAATGTTTCAAAGAGCCATTATGGTTGATGTTGAAAAGAAAATTGGGGGAAAAATAGAATATTTCAGCAAATAAATAGAAGATATAAAAGAACCAAATGAAAATTATATAACTGCAAGATACAGTAACACAAATAAAAACTGACTGGATGGGCTTAATAGAAGAATCAAAGTGAGAAATAAAAAAATAATCATTGAACTTGAAGACAGATCAACAGAAATTGCCCAATATGAACAAAAGAAAGAAAACAGACTGGAGAGGGGCAGGGAAAAACCAGACTCTCAGCTTTAGAGACTCGTGGGACAGGAAAATTTATGTAACATTAATTTCACTGGAGTCTCCAGAAGAAATGAGAAAGAGTTTTAAGATGATAAAATAATGAAATATTTGAAGAAATTTTAGTCAAAATTTTTGTAAATTTGACAAAAGGACAAACACAGATTCAAGAATTCAAGTACCCTTTCCTTAGCTGCCGCCAAGGTGCTTGGTCCTTCTGAGGAAGCTAAGGCCGAGTTGGGGTGAGGCCAAAAAATAAAAATTAAAAAAAGAATTTAAGTGAATTCCAAACAACAGGAATCCAAACAAATTTACCCTATGACACATCATAATCCAAAATACTGAAAACTAGAAAAAAAAAAAAAAAAAGAAAAGAGCAACAACAACAAAAAAGAAAATACTGAAAATTAAACACAAAGTAAAAATCTTAAAAGCAACTAGAAAAAAAGACATTATCTATAGGTTATGACAACTCAAATCAGAAAGAATTTCTCATCTACAATCACGAAGGACAGGACGGAAGTGCACAAAATTTTTCAAGTGCTGAAAAAAAAAAAACCTTTCATTACAGCAGCCATCCCAACCTTTTTGGCACCAGGGACTGGTATCCATGGAAGAAAATTTTTCTTTGGACAGGGTTGGAGGACGCAGAGTTTATACAGTGATAAAGACAACAGGGAGCAGCTATAAATACAGACAAAGCTTCACTTGCTGGCTCTCATACTGCTGGGCAGCCTGGTTCCTAAGTTTCATGGAGGGCAGTTTTTCCACGGGAGGGGTGAGAGCTCAGGCAGTGATGCATGCCCTAGTTCCTAACAGGCTGTGGAATGGTACCAGGCTACAGCCTGGGGGTTAGGGACCACAGCATTATAAAATTCTATGGCAATAGAAAATATTCTATAGAAATGAAGAGTAAATAATGACACTCTTAGTAAAATAGAAGGCAATTTATTATCAACAGATCATTTCTAAAAGAATACCTACGGAAAGTTCTATAACCTGAAAGGAAATAACATGAAGAAACTCGGAACAACAGAAGAGAAAAGCAATGAAATGGGAGAAATTAGGTAAATATAAAAGCCTATTCTTGTCTTCAAGCTTAAATTATGCTTGACAGTTAAAGCAAAAATTACAACTATTTGATGTGCTGCTTAATGTATATAGAAAAAATATGTTAGATAATTGTATTATAATGGGGGAAAACCTATACAATTATAATTGTATTGCAAAGGGGGAAGGTTAAGATACCTAAAAGTAGATAGGTTTTTATATTTTACTCAAAGTGGTAAAATGTTAACAATATAGTATGAAAATTTGTAAATGTACATTGTAATACCAAGGGCAAGCGCCAAAAAAAGCTATCCAAAGAGATACTCTCAAAGACACTAATACATGAAAATGGAATTCTAGAACATAAGCTATAAGAAAAAATAAAACAGAGAAATGAAAAGCAGAACAAAGAGAAAATACACAATAAAGAAGTAAATCAAGCAATAAATAGCAGAAAACAAGTAATAAAATGGCAGACTTAATTATATCAATAATTACGTTAACATAAGTAAATACACCAATTAGAGATTGGCAGAGTAGGGGGAAAAACTTATGATCCAAGTATATAAAAGAAACTTATTTTAAATATAATGATGTAAGTTGAAAGTAAAGGTATTAAAAAAATATATCATGTAAACATAATTTTTAAATTTACCATAAGAAGTTCTCTAACCAGAAAGGAAATAACATGAAGAAACTCAGAACAACAGAGTTGTTTTACTTGGAAAGCAAGTAATTTTTACCAGGGACAAAGAAGGATATTAATAATGTTGATGAACAAAGGAACATAGCCAAAAAAGACATGAAACAAAAATTAACAGAACTGGAAGAAAACTACAAAATAGAAAAGGGGAGGGAAGGGGAAGGGAGGGGAGGGAAGGGGGAAGGGGAGGGGAGGGGAAGGGGAGGGGGAAGGGAAGGGGGAGGGGGAAGGGAAGGGGGAGGGGGGAGGGAAGGGGGAAGGGAGAAGGGAGGAGGGGGGAGGGGGGAGGGGGAGGGGGAGGGGAGGGAAGGGAAGGGAAGGGGGAAGGGGGAAGGGGGAGGGGAGGGGAGGGGAGGGGAGAGGGAAGGGAAAGGGAAAGGGAAAGTCTCAAATCAATAGTCTAAGCCAGAATAAGAGCAAAATAAACCAAAAGAGTGTAAGAGCAGAAATCTAAGTATTTGAAAACAAAAGCCAGATAAAAACCAGTGAAATAATAATCTGGTTCTTTGAAAAGATCAATAAAATTGAGAAACCTCTAACGATACTAACAAAAAAAGAGAAGACAAAAATCTCCAATTACAGAATTGAAACTGAGGATATCACTATATATTCCAAAAACACTTGTAAGGTAAGAGAATAAGAAAAATCCACCCACATAAATCTGACAACTTGGATAAAATAGACTAATCTATAACAACATAATTGCAAAAGATAAGGAATCATCAAGTGCCCATCAACTGATAACTAATGAGTGGATTAAGAAAATGTAAAAAAAAAAAAAAGAAAGAAAATGTGGTGTGCATATATGTCTGTGTGTGTGTGTGTGTATATACACACATATATCATGGAGAACTACTCAGCCATAAAAAGGAATGAAACAATGTCCTTTGCAGCAACTTGGATGGAACTGGAGACCATTATCCTAAGTGAAGTATCTCAGGAAGGGAAAAACAAATACCTCATGTTCTCATTTATAAGTGGAAGCTAAACAATGGGTATATTTGATCATAATGTGGTGTAACAGACATTAGAAACTAAGGAGGAGGAGGTTGGGTGAGGGATAAAAAATTACCTACTGGGTAAATGTACACTCTTTTGGTGACGGTACACTAAAAGCCCTGACTTTGGCATTGTACAATTCCTCCATATAATAAAAAACACTTGTACCCCCTAAATCTATTGAAATAAAAATAAATAAAATGTCCAGTTTAAACAAAAATATGTAACACAGGCAAAGAAACAGAAGTGTAACAGAAACAGAGGAAAAATAGTAGGCAACAGGAACTGCCTCTAACATGTCAAACTGAAGAATATTTCAAAACAGCTATTTAAAATATGTTTACAGAACTAAAAGGAAGCCATGCTTAAACAAGTAACGGAAGGTATGATGACAATATTTCAACACGTACAGAATATAAAGAGAGAGAAATTATAAAACAAAAACAAATGGTTTTTATAAAAATAACTGGAAAGAAAAATGTACTAGATGGGCTTACCCGTCAATTTGAACAGAATAAAGAATAAGCAAATTTCAAAGCAGACCAATAGATTATGTAACCCCAATAATACAGAGAAAAATGGATGAAGAAGAATTAACAGAGCCTGGAAAGGAATGTAAAACTCCATCAAGCACACCAACGTATGTATGACAGTACTAGAAGGCAGGCAGCGAGAGAGAGAAGAAGAAATTATTCAAAGATACATGGGTAGGAACTTCCCAAATTTGGTGAAAAATACTAATCTACTCATGTAAAAAGCTCCATGAACTTTACAATAAATGCAAAAAGATCTGCACCAAGAAACAATAGAGTAGAACTGCTGAAAAACAAAATATATCTTGAAAGCTTCAAAAGAAAAATAACTCTTCACATACAAGGAAACCCCAAATAAGATGAACAGCTGACTTGTTATAAGAACGGAAGCCAGAAGTCATCTGGATGACATATTTAAAACACTGAAACAGACAAAAATACCAAGAATCTTGTACTCAGAACATCTTTCAAAAATGAAGGCAAAATTGGCCGGGCGCTGTGGCTCACGCCTGTAATCCTAGCTCTTGGGAGGCCGAGGCGGGCGGATTGCTCAAGGTCAGGAGTTCAAAACCAGCCTGAGCAAGAGCGAGACCCCGTCTCTACTATAAACAGAAAGAAATTAATTGGCCAACTGATATATATATATAAAAAAAAACTAGCCGGGCATGGTGGCGCATGCCTGTAGTCCCAGCTACTCGGGAGGCTGAGGCAGGAGGATCGCTTGAGCCCAGGAGTTTGAGGTTGCTGTGAGCTAGGCTGACGCCACGGCACTCACTCTAGCCTGGACAACAAAGTGAGACTCTGTCTCAAAAAAAAAAAAAAAAAAAAAAAAATGAAGGCAAAATAAAGACATTCATTCATCCCCACATAAACAAATACTGAGAAAATTTGCTGCCAGCACATCCACCCTACAAGAACTACTAAAGGAAGTTTTTTAGGCTAAAAGAAAGTGACCCCAGAGAGTAATATGAATTCACATGAAAAACCACACAAAATCAGTACAGGTAAATATTTCACTATAAATGATAATATTTTGTTTCCTTTTTTCCTTAACTGACTTATAAAGCAACTGTATAAAACAATATCTATATAACTGTATTGCTGGGCCCATAACATATAGAAATGAAATATATTTGACAATAACACCACAAAAGAGAGGGCAGGATCAAAGCTGTATTGGCCTAATGAAATGATATCAAATGGTAATTAGAATCCACAGGAAGAAATGAAAAGTACCAAACATGTTAAATAAGAAAACTAAATATAATTCTATAAATATTAATACATACTTGTTCTCCTCTCTTCTCTCAGCTTCTTTAATAGACATAAAATTATATAAAGTAATAATTATAAAATGTGTGTGTGTATATATGTAGAGAGAGACAGAGAGAGAGAGACAGAGAGAGAGATAGGGCCTCGACTTTTCTCATCTTGGTGGCATCATCATAGCTCACTATAACCTCAAACCCTTGGCTAAAGTGATCCTCCTGCCTCAGCCTCCCAAGTAGCCAGGATGAAAGGTGCACAACACCATGCCCAGCTAATTTTTAAATTTTTGTGGAGACAGAGTTTTCCTGTGTTGCTCAGGTTGATCTCAAACTTCTGACTTCAAGTGATCCTCCCACCTTGGTCTCTCAGAATGCTAGTAATATAGACGTGAGCTACCACGCCCAGCTCACAAAATATCTTTTTGAATTTAACATATATACATGTAATATATAAAAATAATAGCTGTATGAAGTAATATTTCTGTATCTCACTGTAATTTAGTATAAGCCTGAAGTATTCTGATAAGTTAAGATTTATCTGGTAAGTCCTAGACCAATCAGTAAGAAAATAACTCAAAAAATATATTGAAAAAGTTGTTAAAGGAATTCATATGTTATACAAGAACATATACACTTGATGCAAAAAGAAAGCAATAAAGAAGGAAAAGAGGGGCAGAAAAGACAGGAGTCATATAGAAAACAAAAAGTAAAATGGCACAAACATAAATCCAACTGTATCAATAACAATAACTGACATAAATAACACTGACAAAAAAGCATTCAAAAGGCAGAGACAACCCTCCTGCCTCAGCCTCCCTAGTAACTGGGACTACAGGCGCATGCCACCATGCCTGGCTAATTTTCCTATTTTTAGTAGAGACAGAGTCTCACTCTTGCTCAGGCCGGTCTCGAACTCCTGACCTCAAGCAATCCTCCTGCCTTGGCCCCCTAGAGTGCTAGGATTACAGGTGTGAGCCACTGCGCCTGGCCTAAACAAAATTAATGAAAATAATTTCTCATAAAATTAATATTCTCATGGGTATTGTGTTGGGTATTGTGTGGGACTTGCGGGGAGGGCAGGGTAATGGAAACTAGTTAAAACAAGTAATTTAATTATGATAAGGGAACCACAGAAAAGAGGCCCTCAATTGATTCAAGAGTGCTAAGAAAACTTTCCTAGAAGAAGGGAGTTTTAAGTTGCAATTGAAGGATGAGTAAAAGATGGCCAGGTTTGGAAGGATGTGTTCCAGGCAGACAATAAGTATATAAGTAGACTTACAAGCAAAAGGCAAAATTGAACTTTAAGAAACAGAGATCAGGCCGGGCACAGTGGCTCACACCTGTAATCCTAGCACTCTGGGAGGCCAAGTCAGGCATATCACTTGAGGTCAGGAGTTTTAAACCAGCCTGAGCAAGAGCAAGACCCTGTCCCCACTAAAAATAGAAAGACATTAATTGACTAAATAAATATATATAGAAAAAATTAGCCAGGCATGGTGGTACATGCCTGTAGTTCCAGCTACTCGAGAGGCTAAGGCAGGAGGATTGCTTGAGCCCAGGAGATTGAGGTTACTGTGAGCTAGGCTGATGCCACGGCACTCTAGCCCAGGCGACAGAGACTCTGTCTCAAAAAAAAGAAAGAAAAGAAACAGAGATCAATATAATGGTAAACTGTGGCCAGATCATATTAATATATGGCTTTGTATAATGAAATGTAGATGTTAAGAATAAAGACCAAGGTCAATTAAGAGATTACTGTAGTGATATTAACAAGGATAATGAAGGCCTAAACTTGAGTGGTAAAAGAGGATGAAGTAAAATAAACCTAGTCAAAAAGGGCAGAATTGGCAAAAAGGAAACTGACCATAGATAGGTGAGGGAGGGTGACACATGAAGGATGATGCCTGATTTTTAGATTAGTCAATTGGGTAGTTGGTGGTACCACTCACCAATAAAAGAAACAATATAAGAAACACTGAGGTCCATGAGAAAAGTTCAGTTTCATGAACTAAATCTCAACTTCTTGAGTGCCTATGATTCAACCAAAGGAGGAAGAGTGGGAGACAGATAAAAAAATCCAACAGAAAAAGGAATAAAAATAAATTTCTAATTCCTTACTGAGGCCTAATATGATGCTATTTGATCCAGTCCTTACTTTACTAATCTTGTACACCTTTCTGCTTACACATCCTTACCTAGCTACAGCCTTCCTGATTTTCCCAAACACACTAAGCTTATTCACTACTCTTCCAACAGTCCTTCTTATAGCTTACTCTTTAAATTTAGGACTCTGCTCTACTGCCATCTCCTCATGACCATATATACTTGCCATCCCTCCATCTCATTCCATCCCCTTACCATATCTTCATTTTATTTCTAGTTATTATTATTACCAGACATATGTGTGTATTTATATAATATATGTCTCACACTAGAAAGTAAGTTCCATAAAAACTGAATCTTATTAACTATTGGATACTTAGAATCCAGAACACTGCCAAAAACACTTTTGGTCACTCTATTTGTTGAATGAATAAACAATAAATGGATGAATGAATGCTTTTCTGTTTAAGTAAGAATAATACACGTTTAGGAGTCATCGGTATGATAAACAAAGCCATGAAGCAGATGAAATTGCCCAAGGTCAGAACAAAGAGTAAGAAAACAAGTAAAGGAGAACTCTGAAATACACCAAAATTCCCAACAGGCTGTCAAAGAAGGCAATCAAAAAATACTTGATCAGTTGAATAAGTGAATAATAAAACAGCACATAGAAGCTATCAATCAATCAATCATATATTTTTAAGAGATGGGGTCTTGCTCTGATGCCCAGGCTAGAGTGCAGTGGTGCAATCATAACCCACTGCAACCCTCAACTCCTGGGCTCAAGCAATCCTTCTGCCGCAGCCTCCTGAGTAGCTGAGACTACAGCTGTGTACTATCACACCTGGCTAATTTTTAAATTTTTTATAGAGACAGGGTCTATGTTGAGCTTATCTTGAACTCCTGGCCTCAAGTTATCTTACCATCTTGGCCACCCAAGGTGCTGGGATTACAGGTGTGAGCCACCTGCTGGCCTGCAATT